>NW_026843591.1:0-112281 GCF_030254825.1 Meriones unguiculatus | reverse complement strand
ATCTGAAATCACATAGTGTGACAAGGCTATAAGAAAGTCTTACGAGGCATGGTGACACACATCCATAGTCCCAGCACTTGAGAGGCAGATGAAGGTAGGTCTCTGTGAGTTCAAGGTCAGCCTGGTTTACAAAGAGAGTCCTGGATTGGCAATGATGCACTGAGATACCATGTCGCAAAAATAAAACATTAAATTAAATTAAAAAAATCAAAGCCTGGATTGTTGGCAAATGCCTCTAATACTAGCACTATGACTGGCAGAAGGAAATGGATCTGTGTTAGTTTAAGGCCTGCCTGGTCTAGAAAGTATGACAGGTCAGTCAAGGCTATACAGAAAATCTCTTTCTCAAAAAACAATATCCTGGGATGTAAACAAAAAAACCTTCTAGTATCTGAAGGTTGTTTCTTTTTTTTAACTTTTAAAAAATTTATGTTTTTGTAAATTACAGTTTATTCACATTGTATCCATGCTGTGGCTCCATCCTTCATCCCCTCCTTTATTCAACCTCCTAACTTCCTCCTATTTCTGTCCTAAAGTCCACTGATATGGGAGGCCCTCCTCCACTTTCATCTGACCCTAGCCTATGAGATCTCATCAGAACTGGCTGCATTGTCCTCTACTGTGGCCTGCTCCCCCATCAAGGGGAGGTGACCAAAGAGCCAGACACTGAGTTCATATCAAAGACAGTTCCTATTCCCATTACTAGGAAACTCACTTGGAGACTGAGCTGCCATGGAATATATCTGGGCAGGAGTTGAAGAGGTTCAAGGTTATCTCCATGCATGGTCTTTGGTTGGAGTATCAGTCCCAATGCTCTCCTTGTGGAACTCCTGCCCCCTCAAAAGTCTTCCTTAGTCATCAGGGAAATACAAATCAAAATGAACCCAGGATATCACATTACACCTATCCGAACAGAAAAGATCGAAAACTCAAGTGACAACACATGCTGGAGAGGATGTGTGAAAAGGGGAACACTCCTCCATGTCTGGTCGTGATGTAAACTTGTACAACCACTTTGGAAATCAATGTGGTAATTTCTCAGAAAATTAGGAATAGTGCTACCTCCAGATCCAGCTATACCACTCCTAGGTATATATCCAAAATTTGATCAAGTGTACAACAAGGACATTTGCTGGACCATGTTTGTAGCTGCTTTATTTGTAATAGCCAGAAGCTGGAAACAACCCAGGTCCCACTCCATTGAGGAATGGATATAGGAATTGTGGTACTTTTACACATGGGAATACTACTAAGCATTTAAAAATAAGGAAATCATGAAACTGGCAGGCAAATGGTGGGATCTAGAAAAGATCATCCTGAGTGAGGTATCCCAAAAGCAGAAAGACACACAGGGTATTTACTCACTCATAAGTGGGTATTAGACATATAATACAGGATAAACATACTAAAATCTGTACTCCCTAAGAATCTACTAAAAAAAAATTTTTAATCTGTTTTTCATCATAGCCTTGGAGGAAGTAAATTATTTACCATGTTCACTTATAACGTAAAGGAGGAAGTCACCAATTGTGGTTGTGTTCTATATTTTGAAACATTGGAGTAGGTATTGAAGTTTGATGTATGTGTATCAAATCCAATCACAGAAGTTTATTAGGTAAATCTGTTATTCTTTCTGTGGCTGCTGTTGATCTAATGCATTTCCACTTGCTGATAGGTATTTTTCTGCTGAAAAGTATAGAATGGGATTCCCATCATCTATGTGATCCATTGCTTATTTATACCATGTGGTATGTGATCATGCTTTTCAATGAAGGGCCTCTGAGAAAGCATGGTGCTTTTGTTTTTCATTTTCACAAATTCCTTTAAGATGTTTGTTTTCAAGCCTGATTTGGATGTCAGTAATTAGGCAAAGCTGCATTTGAAGTCTTGATTCTCATGTCAGCTTTCTGAGTACACGTCCAAGGGTGGAAGATGTTCCCCCAATGTGTTCTATTTTTACCAACATTAATGTTAAAATGCTTAATAGTGTATATGTATGTATGTATATATGCATAAATATATATGAATATATATATACACACATATATATGTTATTTGAAGTTCCATTCTTCTTATGTTCCCATTAGTTACTACATGACACATAATGTTGAAGTACTGCCTTCTGAGAGAATTATCTAGAGGTGCTGAATAATGTAACAGCAATGATATTTATTTCAAAACAGCATGTTGTGTGTGTATGTGTAATCTGACTATGGGTTCTTAGGCCATGACAAATGTATGAAGACTTGGTGACAGCTTTGTGGGGTTTATTTTAGTCATTGTTATATGTTCAAAGTCATGTTGCCAGTTTTGCTTACCACAGACATTCCCCACTGAGTTCATTGATACTCAAATAAACTTAATTGAAATATTACATCAGTAAAACATTGTCTTCTATCCAGATTATAAACCTATTGTCCTATAAGGATGGAAGAACATGAAATAATAATAATAATAATAATAATAATAATAATAATAATAATAATAATAAATGCTATGTACAAATTAAAATGATATAATGCTGTCATTTTTTTTGGAATGTGTTAGTTCATTCTTAGGAGTAAAGACTTATTCATAAAACTGTCTCAGATCTACAAGTGAATGTCAGAGAGTTGTCTCAGTGGGAATACTTGGTTGTTTCTAAGCCTGATGATTTGAGCTCAATTTCTGGGTAGCCAATATTACTCCTATAGAATTTTTCTAATATTTCTATACTTGGGCCTTTGTATGTACAAATTCACACACCAGCACATACATAAATCATTTTTAAACCTAAATAAGGGCCAGTTCTTTCACTGGTCAAAAGACTCTTTGGGTTTCATGTTGAAAACTCATATATGGGATGTAAACAGATAGTAAACAGCAATAAGTTGTCCTCTCATGGCACATACATACTCAAACATTTTTCAATGGATGAAATTAAAGCAAAGGAGAAAACCCACTTACTGACAACATCAGAAATGATTTTGCAATTGTAAATAAATGTAGAATTTGAAGACTTATTACTGTTCATTAAAAGAAAAAAAATGTTACCTGTGTACATCTTATTTTATCCATTCATTCCTTGATTCAAGAATAAGTCATTAAAAATATCTTAGCTTTGCTCAGAGATGCATCCCTGTCATCGTAGACCTGGGAGTCCATGGAAACCTAATCTTTCTGAGATTATGGTCAGCTTGGTCCACACAATTAGCTCTCTTTTGTGTTTGTTCGTTCATTTATTTGTTTGTTTTTTAGACAAAATTTCCTTGTGTAGTCTTGGCTGTCCTAGATCTACTTTGTAGACCTGGCTGGCCTCAAATTCAAGTCTCTTCTTCCCTGAGTGCTGGGATTACAGGTGTGTGCCACCATGCCCAGCTCCAAAACTGAGTTCTAAAACAGGCATGGCTATGTAGAAATATCATGTATTTAAATGATCCCCCAAAATGTACTCTGTATCTCAAATTATAGGGTTTTTTTTCCCCTCAGGGATAGTGTCCACAGAGCTGGGTCCTGGTACTGTTCCTGGTCCTGGTCCTGGTCCTGGTCCTCAGAGCCTAGCTCTTGGCCCAGCTGTGGCCCCAAAATTCTGCTGTCAAGCACTGGCCCTGTTGGGCTTTTTTTTCTGGGGCTCAAACTATCCCAGTAGACCCCCTGCGCACCAACTACACACCTGGCAGCATCTTCTGTAGATGGATGCACATGCCCAACTCGCAGGAAACTCTCAACAAAAACAGGCTCCATACCCCTTGGCTAAGCCACCCACTGTGGGCCGATGGGGAGGCCCCATCTCTGAATACATCACTTAAGTTGAGTAAGCAACACGTTTTAAATAATAATAATATGAAACCAACAACAATAACACAAGAGTGAAAAACAGCAATTTAAAAATATACAAAATTAAGGGAATCTTTTCTCTAAGGGGAGAAGGCGCTGGATGCAGCTCAGCCGGCAATTGTACGAACTATATGTCTACCTCGGGCAGCGGGGACAGGGGAATGGGTGCCCCCAAGTGCACTACAGTGGAGAGAAACAGTAGCTCATCCGCCAAGTCCACAAGGGCCTGTGTGTCCTCTGATGCTAAAGCCAGAGGTTTCACTGGTCCAGCTTCTGGCAAGACTGGGGATCCTGCAGCCATGGGATCCAGGATCTCAGCATCCTCTTTGGGCTTAGCATCTGCCTCCAAAACCAGGCTCCGTTTCTCCTGTACCACCAAGGTGTCTTGCATGGACAGCTCTGCAGTTGAGGCCCCAAGTAGCCCCGGATCTGGGCAAAGAAAGGGGTGAGCCGTCATCTGGGATAAGGGAGCAGCCTGAAGGCACGCAGAATGGGGTGAGCTAACCCAAGATGGCCTCTCCATGCCAGGGAAGGCACAGTCCCCTCTCCTACCCGCAGGACAGTCGATTTGACAGTCTTCCTCCTCTGCTTCCTTGGCCAGAGCTTCAGGACACTTCCCCTGTGGGACACGGGGTTGGAATCAGCTGCTACTTCACTAGGCGCCTCCCTCGGGTCCTCATCCTCCTCCTAATTCTCCTCCTCCTTCTCAGGCTTAAGCTTATCTAGGACTTATCCATTGCCCGGAGGATCTCCCCAGATTGGCAGTCCGACTCTGCAGTGGGCACATGGATCCTTGCATAGTCCAGCAGCCGTCTCACGATGGCCAGGTCCGGGGGCCCAGAGAAATCCTGGGGGAATTTCTGCAGCCACTGGGACAAGAACGAGAAGATGGCACTGTGGGTGAGAGCAGGGCAAAGGGACACTGTGTCGGGAGTCTGGCCTCTCTTTGGAACTGCGGGGGGGGGCATTGGTATCCTCCAGGGCCTTTCCTTTTTTGTCTCTCCCTCTGCTGCTCAAAACCTAGGAGCCCAGTGGGAAACCTCTATCCTCTACCAGCAGGTTAGGTCGTGAGGACAGTCCCTAGGTAGAGAACCCCAAAGGTGAGGCTCCTGGCCAAAATTGGCCCTCCACCCTGGCCTTAAACGCCCCTTCCTGCTCACCTCCCCCTCCACCCCAAGCCTACTCATGTCTTTGTCTGCTTTTCCGCCTGAAGGATCTATACCTGTGACAGTTCATGGGGGTGATACCCCTACTGCCCCATGTCCCCAAGCCACCCAGACATCTAGAAGGAACTATTAGAATCTTCCCAGGGATGGGTGTGGGGGTGCTAGGGGCTCCATCCATAACAAACAGTGCAAATGGGGTCCAGAATCCTTTACACAAACGGGGAAAGGTCGCTCAGGGCATGAGAAATGGTGGTGTGTGAGATTCCCTGGGGAAGGTGAATGGCACCTGTGAGAGCCCCACCCTGCCACAATCACCCATGTTTGGCCATGTCACTTTAAGGGGTCTGGCCTGGGACTCAGGCTGCTGGGACTCACACGTCCGGTTCTGTGAGGGCACAGGGCACTGGCCCTGGGAAACAGCAGGAGAAGATCTGAGAGCTGGCTAGATCCCTGGTGGAACCACTCTCCTGCCTTTTCAGCATCAGGTCCAGAACCAACCAGATGGTGGCAATCTTTGGATAAAGGGCCAGAAGGTGGGCAAATAGGGAATCATCTGCTTCACATAGTCCATGTGATCATTGCTGAGCATGAGGATGCCATGAAGGAAGGCTCACTACCTTTCGCTATGAGGAAGGACCAGGGCAGGAGGGAGGCTTTAAGTGTGCAAACCCCGAGGGGCACCAATGACCAATTTCCCTACACCTAAGCGGGAAGCAGGCATGAAAAGCGTTCCTCAGTGTCCCAACAGGAACACTCTTCCAGGCTGCGATCGCGGTGGATGGGGGGTGGGGTGGACCAGAAAGCTTCCCTGCTGCAGGACGGCCCTGGTTACCTTGGTCTCCCAGTGGGGAACAGGCCAGAAATGTGTCAGGGAGCGCACCACATGTCTCCAGCAGCGGCACAGGCGACCACCGCTGTCTTCTCTGAGACCTGAGCCCGTGGAGGTCTGGAAGCAGAAGAGACTCATCTCTCCAGCTCCTCTGGACCGGCTGGTCTGTCCAGGCTGCTGTTGCTGCTGCTGGCCTCCCGTTACCTGGCAACCAGGGTTCCGAGTTCCATCCAGAACCGGGCTGAGGAAGCATGGTCACTTCCTGGAGTCACCCTGCCAGAGCCTCCAGTTCATGGGTTCTCCCTGGAGGCCACCAGCCCTGCAGGCTCTGCTGATTAAACAAACCATCAACAGTTCCAGAGAGAAATGATGGAGAAGTTGCCTCCCGTCACCACTAGAGGGCATAGAGTCACATGAGAGGGTGCAAGGATGAAAAAAACAGCAGCAGCAGAGAGGGATGGCTACCATCCTTCTTTAATCTTTTTATTATTATTATTATTATCATCATCATCATCATCATCATCATCATCATCATCATCATCATCATTCCATTCTTCTTCCCTAGTATACTGAAAACAAATTCACCTTCTTTCATTTCACCTACTGAACTAAAATGTTCTCATCTCTCAGCCTTTGAATATGTATGTTCTTTATCTTTTCTGGGGTGTTAGGTACCTCTTGCTTTCCTTTAGGTTTCATAGTGGAATTTATAGTGATGTATACATTTCTATGCATGGTCTATGGGTTTGTTTATGGTGGATTACCCCACAAGACTGTAAGCTTATAGAGAAAGTGGTGTTTACATCAATCATTTTTGTGTGTTCAGGACTTAGCAGAGTATTGGGTACCTAATTCACAATAACTCTCTGTGAAAGGACAAATAACCTTTTAAAAAGTAAATTCCTTTAACAAAGTCTTCATAATCTGATAGTAAAACAGAATTCTCACCTAAAGGATGGGAGCATGTAGCATTTTATTTGTTAATGCCAGCCATTGTGCCATCTGTAAAAAATTTTTCCTGGAGTCTTTTTATCTTGTTCTGTTACTGCTGTTACTAGGACACCCTACTCTATGCCTGTTGCCTTCTCTGTGTTCTCTTTAATTTATCCCATAACAAGTTACTTCCTTTAAGCTTTAGTGAGATTTAGCATCTGGCTTCATTATATCCAAAGATTATCTGTTTCTGCCTGTTTTGTACAGAAGGCAGGAATACAACTAAGAGGTAGAACATTTGCTTCATATATAGGAGGTAAGGAAGGAGGAGGAAGGGGAGAAGAAAAAAAGAACAGGAGAATTGAAACATTGCTTTTCTTTATGCAGATGCACTTCCTTCAATACAGGAGTTAACAGTCTTCTTGTCTCTGCATTCCAAATAAGGTAGAAATTCCAGATACAGCAACAGTGATACTTATTTGGTGTTAGTTTTTAACCTGGTCCTTCTCCTGACATTTACCTGCTTTATATGTATTTGGTTTTATGTATATGTTCATTTTCTGGGATGAATCAATTTTTTCATTAGGTTTTATGAGAAGTCATATTCTCAGAAAGTGTCCTGAGCTTTGAATCCTACCATACTTATCCCTAGGAGCCCATATCTGCAAAGGTGATTATGTCCTCTCTGTACATCATTTGATGTTATGACTTCAGGATTCATCTTGAACCTTGTTTTCAAGAGAATGTTGTAAACAAGCCTTAAGCTTAGCAGGCATTTTGTGCCTCATGAAAAAAATTTCATCATAAAATGTCCTGTCTGAAAAGAGCATCTGAGATCATTGTACAATGCACTCAGTTATTTTCATTTTAGTCATTAACATTATTAGTACTATTTAATGTTTTTCATTACTTTGTTAGAGACACAAATATGATGACCCTGGTGTAAGGGACTATGTACACACTGTTAACTAAGAAAATAAAACCACACATTGGAGAAAGTAAAACCTCCAAATATGGATAAGAATTAGGTTTAGATTTAGTGCCCAAAAATAATTCAGTTGAAATGTGGGAACGACATTGAAACACCATTATTCAGCAATCGTTTAGAGTATATATGTAAATATGATGAAAGGAATGTACACATAAACACAACTTAAAAATTCTTGGCACACGGTATATACTCACTCATATAGACATATAATATAGGATAAACCTACTAAAATCTGTACATCCAAAGAAACTAATCAAGAGGGAGGATCCTGACTAAAACGCTCAATCCCTATCCTGTAAGGCAAAGAGGATGGACATCAGAAGAAGAAGAAAACAGGAAACAAGTTCGGAACCTGCCACAGAGGCCCTCTAAAAGGCTCTGCCCTGCAGACTATCAAAGCAGATGCTGAGACTTATGGCCAAGTGTTGGGCAGAGTACATGGAATCTTATGAAAGAAGTGGGAAATAGTAAGATCTGGAGAGGACAGAAACTCCACAAGGAGAGCAACAGAATGAGAAAATTTGAACACCAAGGTCTTTCCAGAGACTCATACTCCAACCAAGTACCATGCATGGAGATAACCTAGAACCCCTGCATAGATGTAGCCCATGACAGTTAGTGTCCAAGTGGGTTACATAGTAATGGGAAGAGGGACTGCCTGTAACATAAACTGATTGGCCTGCTCTTTGATCTCAGGCCACAGAGGAAGACAATGCAGCCACTCCTCATGAGACCTAACAGACTAAGATCAGAAGGAAGGAAAGGGAGACCTCCCCTATCAGTGGACTTGGGGAGGATCATTCATGAAGAAAGGGAAAAGTAGGTGGGGTTAGGAAGGGAGGAAGGAGGGGCTTATGGGGGGGATACAAAGTGAATAAAGTGTAATTAATAAAAGTTTAAAAAATTAAAAAAATATTTGACACAAATAATTAAATAAATAATGATAAAAAAATTCTTGGGCACACATACAAAAAGTGGGACTTCATTAAGATTTTTTTTTCTTTTCGTTTTCTTGACAGGAAAAGTTTGAACATGTTTCTCCCCTGTCCTCCTTTTTATTCTCCTCCCTCCCCTTCCCTTCCCTGCCTTCCTTGCTCAGTGTGAATTTACAAACATTGCACTTGAATGGATGCAGTTCTTCAAAGCATTGCCAAAAGGACCCCTGCAGCCTCACTTCTAAACCTTGAACCTCAAATGCATTCTAGCTATTTTTTTTCTTGCATTGGTGATTAATTAAAGCAACTCATTTTCTGGGGGGTAGGGGTAGATACTCAGACATGGTGAATTCCTCATCTACTCCTCCCCATTCCCCATGCTTACGACCTTTAGCACTTTGGGGAGCACATTGACAGAGGTTCCCCACCCATTCAAACCACAATCATACATGTGCTTTCTAAGATTTTCTAATAAAATTCTTTTAGTTGCCAGTATGAGACCTTAACTAAAAAAAGAATTGTTTTCATTCTCAGGTGACAATCTCATAAGTACAGCCATGATAATAAGTGACATATCAAGATGCTCAGGTGGGTATTCTGTGTACAGTGCCAGTACACAGGCTCAGACCCAGGAACTCAGTGGAGCCAAGCCTTCCCTATTTGAGTTTGGTTCACTTCCTTGTTGAAGCCACCTATGGCTAAAAAAAAGAAGTTTGTGGGATTGGGAGTGTACCTCACTTGATACGAGGTGGAGCAGAAGGATCAGAAATTCAAGGTCATCTTATAGCTGTTTAGTTTAAGGCTGGGCTGGGCTACAGGGGACCCTAACCAAATAATAATAATAGTAATAACTACAATACCTTTCAACTAAGAGCATTATTTGGTGGTCATTGTTCCAAGCTAGAGCTAACCTCAGGTCACCGAACTTCCTCATAGAGATAGCAAGGAGGCAACAAGGTCAAGCCCAGAAAGACTATCTGCACACAGACCCCTCTCCAACCGAGCCTTCCTCGCCAAATATGTGGAAATATGTGTTTCCACTGATGACCAGAGGTGCCCCAGCTTGTAGTGTTGGGAGCATGGGGAAGGCAAAGTCACAATGGAGCACAGCTGTTTGATCACCAGCCCACTGAGACCATCACAAGCAAACAAAATCACAAAAGTACAACAAAGGAAAAAAAATGTACTGGGTATAATGCGCTCGAAGAGAATGGAAGAAAAAATACCAAAAACTCAGAACAGTGGCCTGTCTCTCTATGGGCCCTCTATCCTATTCCATTAGTGGTGACCTACCCCCAAATCAGGCTCCATCCAACTACACCCGAGTTTGGAATGATGACCTGCATTCAGCCAGACCAGAGAATGGAGCAGCAACATATTTGTTGATCTCTGTCTACCAGACCAGAGCCCAAAGCACCAGCCAAACTCTGCCAGACCAGAGACCACAGCAGCAGCAAATTTCTGCCAGATCAGAGGCCAGAGCAGGGGACACACTCTGGCAGACCCGAGGCCAGAGTAGTGGATAAGATCTGCCAGACCAGAGACCAGAGAACATTGGCAGAGGTGCCAATCCTGAGCTCCACATACTGTATCAATCCCTTGCCACATTCTTGCCACTCTCACTGGAGACTGTGAAGCATGGCTCAAGCCTCCTGAAATGGGAAAAAAATCAGGTCTAGGGGGATAGAAGGATTTTGTCCCATGTCCTCAGTCAGTCCCAGAGACAAAAAATGACAGCGAGAGTCAAAACAGTTAAACAAGACACAGACTAGATCCCATTGCTTGTGCAGCAGAAAAATACACAGAGCCAGACAGCAGATCCCACCACTCCTGCAGTGGAAAAGGAAAGTAGGATATCAGTGAATCTCTGCTGCAGGAGCTACCTGCATTATCCTTGTCCAAAGATCCAGAGATCAAAGAAAACTCGGTGCTCAACTCCCTTTACAGATGTGCCCTTTTGGGGGGGGGATCTGGAAAGTCTTCCAGACCCCCTGTGGCCCACAGCTGTCCAGAGCATCAGCTCTAACCTTTCTGACGACACATATTACACATTTTGCCTTGAGTCCCAAAAAAACAAACTAGAGAAACACCGAGAAAGACACAGACAGATACAGACAGAGTGCTCATTTACTGGCTGTTGTTCAGCTCCATGTGCCTGGGGTGCTTGGGAGACTTGGGGATCCAATATAAGAACCCATATGTTATGGCCAGATCTTAGGGTGACCAAAGATCATCAGGAGCCAGACCACATATGCAAGAGCAAAGAGTTTTATTTGGGCTTATGCTGGGTCTCTCCATTTTTACAAACAGAGTGGATCAGAGAGAGCCCTGAGCAGGTGCATGGCAGGGTTTTGATTGGGGTTTTAGGAAGGACCAGGAAGTTCTGGTTTAATAGTTACAGGATTGGTTGACATTCAGCAAGGGCAAGCTTTTTACAAAGTGATTGGCTAGCTAACATAACTAACATTGAGGGAGCTATCTCTATGCCTCAGGAATGTTGGGTATTTTCTTTGTCACTGAAGGTTCTACTACAAAGTTGGTAGACTGCTCAGCACAAATGCCCCACTTTGAGATAAGATACCTTCCCATTCTTGTTATCCTCAGGCTGTTCCTTGGGTAAGGAATCTTACGACCTTGTATTTGGAATTGGTGACCCATGGTCCAATTCCTGGTGGCTTTATAATAGAGTCACAATTCTGGTGAAATTTAAGTGCCCTTTTTTAGGCCTAGTTCCTGGTGACCTTTGAAGATGTCTCTCCATTCTAAAAGATCCATTTGGATTTTGTGGGGGTTATAAATTATATGTCCTGTGTCAGAGAGCACTCAAATATTAAGCTGTGATATAGAAGAGTAGAACTGATGATGTAAAGGATTTACTATCGCTGAGAAACTAGTGGTACCAGTTAGAATTTAGCTGAGGGAAGACTGCCTGTAAAACACTCCACAGATATGCAGTATGCTAACCAGACCTGTTAGAGATTAGGATCCCGGGATACACATGTTTGCTCACCAGGATTGTGTAGAAATGTGTCAGGGTTATGTCTTTTTAATTTGTAAATTCCCAATGTGTATTTATTAATTCATGAATGCAAATGAAAGCAGACAAGATTGGTGGGTGTACAATTTGGGTCAGGTATCTTGCTCCAGTAAATATTGAATTTCAAATTAAGGGACTGTCCTATGCCCATATGTACAATCCTCATTGACACAGTTCTGTCAGTTCAAATTTGAGACACAGGCTATGGGCTTAAGCTGTGTCTGTCAGGTTACAGGTCTCAGCAGCTAATATTGTACACAGGGATAACATCAAACAGTATCTTATTAATGGCTTTCCCTCTACAAGAGAATGGCCTGTGTTTTTCAAAGTCAGTATGCTATGTGTTTTTTTTTCAACTCTGAGTTTAAGAGCACTGGCTGCTCTTCCAGAGGTCAGGAGTTCAATTCCCACCAACCACATGGTGGCTTACAACATCTATAATGAGATATGGTGCTCTTTTCTGGCATGCAAGTGTAGATGCATGCAGAACACTGTATCCACAATAAATAAATATATGAATAAATAAATAAATAAATAAGTCAGTTGTTGGTATTATTAAATTTTATTTTGTTGATGCATTACTGCTCTAGTCTCTTATTAGATAATATTCTTTGATAATCCAGTCATTAAGAATTTCATTCCTTTTCCCCTAGTGCTTTGATATTTGTTTTTGTTAAAGCAATGTCTCCTGTAGATCAGCCTTTCACATGCTATGTAGTTTACACTTTATTGGAACACTGAATGCTGCCCCTACTGCCTAGTGCCTAGAACATAGTCCTGCAGCTCTTTTTAGGTGGGCCCTGACTAGTGAGTGTGAAGTAAAATAGAACAGTGAATTAATGTCCCCTGAAGACCCTAAATTTTTAGAGGTGGGCAATTACAAATAAAGAGGGACCTGTGTAAGAATTGAGTTCACTAACCTACTTTGAAGCTGGTGTAGTCACAACACAGAAAGGGAGGGGGAGAAGGGAAGATGGTAATGAGTCATGTAATCAATTTTAGATGGTCAATAAAAGTGAAAACTGTACATTTGGGGGGAGTCATACACAAAGGGAATCAAGAATATGGATTAGTTGCTGAGCTTGTTTCTGGGAAGCAAATTTCTATAGTTGCATGAGTTCAAACAAAACAGAAGTTCTGGATAAACTGCTGTGGTAGTGACTAACAGGGATGTTTCCCCTCCCCACATTTGAAAATGCACAACCTGAGAAAAGAAGTTGTGAGTAATACTTGGTGTTCTCTAATACATATTCAAAGTCTCTGAAGAATATTGGACCATAAGGCCATTTTCAACTTTTAAAAATAATTTTAAGGTTATAATGAAATCATTTCAACCTTTTCATTCCTCTCTGCTCTTACGTCTCAAATGCTGGGATGAATCTTTAAGGAGGCTACTTAACAATCAAAGCAGACCTGGCTGTCAGGTTCTCCCAGCATCCCTCAATCTTTTCCTGTTACAAGGTATGGGTGTCATACACAGATCTCTACCTCAGAAGTTGAGCTGCCCTCCTCCCAGCTCTCATTCCTTATGTATTCCAACCATTTTGGTTACCTGGTCTTTTTCATTTATCATTTACCTTCCCACCCTTTTCATCTGGCTCTCTTCTCCTCTCACATGGCTCAAGTTCATGTCAATCCTAGACTGTCCCAGATGTTCCTGTGTCTGACTATGTTCTCTCATATATCTATAATAAACTTTCTATTCCAACATTCCTAGGTACAGCCATATCCTTTTTGTTTTATTTCTCATTTTCATTGAGCTCTCATTACCTACTCCTTTCTTTCAAATTCATGGCCATTTGTTTCTTTAATGGTTGTTACTATTTGGCTTTGACTAAAGTTTGGCTGAAGGACTTCCCAAATATGAGGTAGAGATGACTGCGTTGGACACTGATCATGTAATGGAATGTGCAACATAAATGACCTGTATCTTGGAAGATGAGCAGGTGCCCTGGGAAAGTAGAAGATTGTATTTTAAAACATTTCCAAGATGAGGATGTTGCAGGATATTTGATCCCAGTGTGATCCCATAGATTGTGAACAGTAAAAACCTGTGCTTTGTTTGGTATGGTTGAGCCCTAACACAAACCTTAATTCCAACAACTTTCTGTTTATTCTAAAGAGGTGATTATGGTATGGTTCCGTCAGCCCTGGAACATACCTTTAATTCTAAAGCTCTCTGTGCACAGGATTTAATAATGTTAACCCTAGATCAAGAGGCAAAGCAAGAAGCCAGCTGACAGGGATTAAAGAGTAAGTGGAACTTTCAGCTGAAATGTATTTAAGAAAGAGTGTAAAAGTGGAAGGAGTTTTAACATAGTAGATTTTGGGCTTTTTGAGCTTTGAGCTAGAAAGCCTTTGGCCTTGGGTTCCTTTGGCCTATCTCCCCTGATCTGTCATCTGAACTGGTGAGCTTTTGGGGCTTTTTACTCTTGGAGTTGAGGTGAGTAGGATGGCCAGATGGGTGCTTTCTCTGCCTCTCTTCACTGGAAGGTTTTAAAATAGAATAATTGGAATTTTCATTCTTTTATAACAACATTAGCATTCTGTGTGCCCATAGGGGTTAGGGCAAAGCTAGAATGCCTCTGCTATCAGCATCATTTGATCTTTGATCCACTGGTAGAGGAGCTACTACTGTCCTAAGACTCAGCTGTATTGTTCAAGCTAATGAGGGATTCTGGGTAGGCCTAGCAGTCAGGAGCAATAGTGAGAGGTAATTTATGGGTTTGTTTTGGGATTTTCCTCTGATATAGCTCTAAAGAGCTGTGAGTGAGACCAGAGGCCATGTCATGCTGAGTGTGGGGCCATTGTCCCCAGGCCAGGAATAGCAGGCTCCTGAGCTATCACAGCCTGATCTGCTTTGAATGAGATGGACTGTGGTTCAGGCTGTGGTTCTGTTGGTCTCCATGTGGTGATCTTGACAGAGACCCTTGGCCTCTGACCCTTCCTGAGTGTTGATTGTCCAGAGAAGTGAGGACTTTGCCGCCTGGGCAGTAGAAAATTGTGGTGCTTATAATATCACTATCTAGTGTACACACGCAAGCATAAGTTTTGCAGTGGACAGATTGGAAAACTGAAGGTCTCATTTCTAGAAATGATTAATGTTGTATTCCACATAGAGATTTGCATAACAAATTTTACAACTCGTTTTGAACCTGGAAGAAAAGAGGGGTGGTGGTCATCTTTCAGCAATACTTGATTACATTTTTTTAACCTTTCAACTACCACCAGTCACAATGGCATGATTTAGGGAAATTCAATTCCAGGGTACAAAAGGAATTTCTGAGATGCAGAATTTTGTCAGGTGTGCCTGGTTTTAAATAAGAGGATAGGAAAGATTCCACATATTGTGACATAAATCATGCAGAAGGAAACAGAAACTAAATTATTCTCCATCATTTTTTGTGTGTGAGTGTCTGCAAGGGCTGGGCTGTGCCTGAACCCACAAGGGGACATGAGGGACTGCAAGCCATAGCCCAGCTTATGATCACCTCCATTTTTTAAGAGACTTCTAAAGCAAAAGGACTCTCTGTAAAGGAGGTTAGTAGTAGCTGGAGGGTCAGGAAAATATAACTGTTTAGGTGTCACTTTGAGTTTGTTTTGTAGCAGTTGTGAAATCTGTGTTTATTTAATTTGTATTAATTAGAAAATCAAAGGTATCTCTGGTTCCATGCCAATTTTTCATGCTAGGAGTTACTTATGTCTTTTCATGTTAGCTTGGCTATATTTTAGGCTTATTTTTTGGGCTTTTTTTTTCTCACCCCCTTATTCTTTCACAAACACTGTACACATTCTTGATTATTGAAGTTTGTAGTAAGTACAAAAGTCACATCATGCCAGAAGATTATGAGATTCATGGCAATGGAATCATCCCTTATTTTTCTGTTTTCCTCTGTTTCTTACCAGGTGGCTTTTCTGATATGAGATAGAGATTTTGGATTGTTCTTTAGCAATCACATAAAGACAATTTGCACTTATATCTGTAGAAGACAGAAGAGATAACATGAAGGTGAGTGATACCAGTTGGCCAGTTTACTCCTTCTCTTTTGACATTTTTGTTTGGTGATCTGTCATTTTCTTCAGAAGTTTCATGTGTCCAGTGGTCTCCATATTCTTTAGTTGGATGATTTTATTCTCCTGAAAAGATTAAATCAAAACCCTGCCCCATCCCTAATTCTGGGGTGAGGGTTGTAGCTTTTTAGGCATGTTATATCTTTTATAGAGCAAAATGTTTTTTTCGAAATAGAAAAAGTATAATATCTCAATTAAAGTTAAAAAAATCTTTGAAAGTTTCCAAATATACCTTAAAGTGTATTTATTTCTAGATAATAAAGGATATTCACTTTGATTTTCAGCCTGCCTTTTACAAGCAGCTTTTAAATAAAATCAGTGTAAATCCTGTGTGCCTGCCTCTGCCTCCCAGGTGGTATGAAAAGGCACGTGCCTCCCAAATGCTGGGATTAAGGCTATGAACCACCAACACCCTGTCATTGTAACTCCTGAATTTAGAAAACAACTAATTAATATAGAACTGCTTGTCTCTTCTGGGATTAAATGCATGGTCTATCACCATGCTGCTCAGATATGTTATAGTCACTCCAAATTATTCCAACTCAAAAAATTTATACCTTAGAATTTACTTAAAACTTTTTAAAGCTCTTAACTGTTTTTAATATGAAACAACAAAAGTATCTTTTTTATTTAAGAAAAAAAAACTTCAGTCTTTATTAAGTTAGTTTGGAGTGAATGACCACACTGTCTGATGAAAAGTTACCTCTGCTTATTCAGGAGATCTCCACTATTAAAATCTAATCATTATCAATTTTGTTAGGATCCTCCTTTCTTTTCCTGTGGTAACATTTGGTTTTACCAGTGAAGACATAGTTCAGTAATTTCTCACTGTCTACTCCTTTTAGTTTTGTTTACTTCATTTTTTTTCTAGAGTATTTAGGTGTGCTGTTAAGTTGCTACTAAGAGATCTTTCTGATTATTTTTTCTGAATGTACTTAGTGGTATGAACTGTCTTCTGGTCAACAATTCCGTTGTGTACTATGACTTTTGATATCTTATGTATTCATTTCATCGACTTTTAGAAAGTCTTTAATTTCTTTATTTCAGTTTTGATCCAATTTTTATTTAATAGAGTGTTGTTCAATTTTTATGAGTTTGTAAGCTTTCTATTGTTTTTGTTATTGGTGATGTGCTGCTTTAAACCTTAGTGGTCTGATAGGATGCAGGAGGTTATTGAAAGTTTCTTATATCTTTTGAGACTTCCACAGTTCAAGTATATCATCAATTATGGAGAACAATATATGTGTTGCTGAGAAGAGAGAACAATCTTTTTGTTTGGGTGGATGTTCTGTAAACATCATTTGGGTAGTGTTTTGATGTCAGTTATCTGGACCATTTCTCTGTTCAGTTTGGTCAGGAGGACCTGTCCATTGGTGAGAGTGATATATTGAAGTCTTCTCCTATCGGTTGATGAGGGCCAGGATGTGATGCCAGCTGCAGAAGTGTTTCTTTTATAACTTGGGTGCTCTTAGGTTAGGGGCATTGATGTTAAGTATTGAAATGTTATATTGCTGGATGTTTTTTTAATATGTCATGTCTTTTGCCATCTTTTGATTAGTTGATTTTGAAGTCTGTTTTGTTAGATATTAAAATTGCTTTACAAGCTTGATATTCTAATTCATTTATTTGGAATATCTTTTCCAACCCTTTACCTTGAGATAATGTCTATCTTGATGTGAAGCTGTGTTTGATGTATTTAGAAGAAGGGTGGATTTTGTTTTATCATCCATTTTTGTGAGCCTGTGTCTTTTTATTGGTGAATCTGGGTCAATGGTATTAAGAGATATCAACAAACAGTGATTGTAAATCCTGGTATTTTGGTGGTGGTGGTGGTGGTGGTTTTAGCACCCTGTGTTGGGCTATATTTATAGATACATATTGTTTAAATTTGACCTTATCATGAAACATCTTATTTTTCTTCATTTGCTGATTGAAACTTTCTGGGCATGGTTAGTAATTTGTCTTGGCTTCTGTAGTTTTTTAGAGTCAGAAGCACTCTGTCTAAGCTGTTCAACTTCTAGCATTTTTACTGAGAATACAGGATTAATTCCAATAGATCTGCCTCTTTTTTTTTTTGGTTGGTTTTTGTGGGTTATTTTTTGTTTGGTTTGGTTTGGTTTGGTTTGTCTGGTTGGTTAGTTTGGTTTGTTTTTGTTTTTGTTTTCAGTTGCAGCTTTTTATATTCTTTCTTTGTTCTGCATGTTTTGTATTTTGATTATTCTGTGCTAAGAGGACTTTCTTTTCTGGTCCAGTCTCTTTGGTGTTTTTATGCTTCTTGTGCCTTCATAGACATCTTCTTTAGGTTAAGAAATTTTTCTTGTATGATTTTGTTGAAAATATCTTCTGGAACTTTGATCTCATCCTTCTTCTTCTAATCTGATTATTAGTATATTTTGTGTTATCATAATGTCCCAGAGTTCCTGGATGTTTCCTGAAAGTTTGTATGTAGACCAGGCTGGTTTTGAACTTAACAGCTCTAACTCAAGTCAAGTGTTGGGCTTAAATCTAGGCCAACATGCCTGGCATCAACATCACCATCATAGGCTGCTGAGCATGGAATATAGAGTTTTAGGTATTTATTTTCTTTTGTTTTGTATATGTAAGCATAGGTTATTGTGTTGATCTTCATCAACATCTTGCATTTGAAATTTGGCAGGGAGTATATTTAATTTCTTAGGATGCCCTTTATTTATGACACTAACACTATCTGAGCTTTCCAAGTCATTGAATTGTAGGTGTGTGACGCTCTTCTTACCAGTTGTATTTGTTTTATTTTAATTTTGTTTGTTTTATTCACATTTAATTTATTTTTAATTTAAATTGTTTTTTTTTTTATTTATTCTCTGACATGAACTTGAGTCTTTGATCACCTCCTCCTGGGTGGTGCAACCTTGCAAGGCCACAGAGGATGACCTTGATGAGGTCTGATGAGACCTGATAATCTAGAAGGGAAGGAATCCCTCCCCAATTAGGAGACTAGAGAAAGGGCATAGGAGCAGAAGAAGGAGGGTGGGTGGGACTGGCAGGAGATGAGGGAGGGGGCTATGGCAAGGATACAAAGTGAACACATTGTAATAAATAACTTAATTAAATTAAAAAAATAATTTATCCACTTAACATCCCAATTGTAATCTTCTCCCTTGACTCTTCCTTGCCTCACCCTCCATTTTTTTCCTCCTTATCCCATTTCCTATATCTCAGATACAGGGAACCCTCCTCTCCTACCATCTGAAACCAGCCTATCAAGTCTCACTAGGACTTCCTGCATCCTCTTCCTCTGTGGCATAGCAATGCCCCTCCACCACGGGGAAATGATCAAATAGCACACAACAGAGTCCATGTCAAAGCCAGCACCTTCTCCCCTTACTATGGATCAAACATGGAGACTGAGCTGCCTATCAGCTACATCTGAGCAGGGGTCTGTTTCCTCTTCATGAATGGTCTTTGGTGGGTCCATCAATCTCTGCAAGTCCCCATGGGCCCAGATTTGTTGTCCTTGTTGGTCTTCTTATGGAGGTCCTGCCAGCTCTGGGTCTTTCTACATTCTATCCTCTCACTCTTTCCTATGATTCCCTGTGCTCTACCCAAAGTTTGGCTGTGAATCTTAGCATCTGTTTCGAACCCCTGCTGGGCGTCTTTTGGAGGATATGTATGTTAGGCTCTCATCCTCTTCCCTCTCCTCAGTCACTTCTGGTGTCGATTTTATATGCACTTTTGCATAAGAATTAAGCATCCTCCATAGGGTCCTCCTTTTTATTTAGCTCCTTTAGGTCTATAAATTGTAGTATGTTTATCCTATATTATGACCATTATCCATTTACAAATGAGTATATACCATGCATGTCTTTCTGGTTTTGGAATAACTCACTTAGGATGATCATTTCTAGTTCCATCTACTTGCCTGAATATTTTATAGTTTCCTTTTTTTTTAATACCCGAGGTGCATTCCATTGTGTAAATGTACCACAATTTCTGTAAAACAATGGTTTGGTTGAGAGACATATAGTTTGTTTCCCTATTATGGCTATTATGAATATAGATGTTATGAACACAGTTGAGCAAATATCTTTGTTGAATGGTGGAGCATCTTTTTGATATATGCCCAGAAATGGTATAGCTGGGTCTTGAAGTAACACTATTTCTAATTGTCTGAGAAAGTATCAGATTGATTTCTAAAGCGGTTGTATAAGTTTTCACTCCCACAGCAATGGAGGAGTGTTCCTTTCTTCACATTCTCACTAACTTGCTGTCACTTCAGGTTTTGACCTTAGCCATGATGGGTTTAAGATGGAATGCCATTTGCATTTCCATGATGACTACAGATATTGAGCATTTAATGTCCACCATTTGATATTCCTCTGTGGAGAAATCTTTGTATAGTTCTGTACCCCAGTTTTAAATTGGATTATTTGGATTATTGGAGTTTAATTTCTTCAGCTCTTTATATATATTGTTTATTAGCTCTTTCAGTTGTATGAAGGGTTGGTGAAGATCTTTTGTCAGTCGGTAAGCGGTCATTTTGTTCTATTGACAGCGTTCTTTGCTTCATAGAAGCTTTTTGTTTCATGAGATCCTATTCATTAATTCTTGATCTTAGAGCCAGTGTTCTTGGTGTTCTGTTGAGGAAGTTACCTTCTATGCGAATGAGATCGAGGATCTTTCCCACTTTTTTTTTTCTAACAGATTTAGTGTATCTGGTTTTATGTTGAGGTCTTTGAACAACTTGGACTGCAGTTTAGTGCAGGGTGATAAATATGGATCTATTTTCATTTTTCAACATGTAAACTTCAGGTTAGACCAGCACTGTTTGTTGAAGATGCTGTCCTTTTTCCATTGCATGGTTTTGGCTTCTTTGTCAAAAATCAAGTGGCCATAGGTGTGTGGGTTTATTTATGTGTCTTCACTTCAATTCCATTGATCCACTAATTGTTTTTATTATAGTACCATGCAGTTTTTATTACTATTGATTTATAATAGAGCTTGAGATGAAGAATGGTGATACCTCCTGAAGATCTCCTATTGTACAGGATTGTTTTAGCTATTCTGGCTTTTTTATTTTTCCATATGAGGCTGAGAATTGTTCTTTCAAGTTCTTTAATGAATTGTGTTGATATTTTGATGGGAATATCATTGAATCTGTAGATTGTTTTGTTACGATGGCAATTTTTACTATGTTGGTCCTACTGATCCATGAGCACGAGAGATATTTCTATCTTCTGGTTTCTTTTTCAATTTCTTTCTTCAGAGGCTTGAAGTTTTTGGTTTTGTTGTTGTTGTTGTTCATATAGGCTTTTTACTGGCTTGTTGAGGATAACACCAAAATACATTTTTTTTACTGCCTATTGTGAAGGGTGTTATTTTCCTATTTTTTTTCAGTCCATTTGTCTTTGGCATCCAGGAGTGTATTTTTTTGAGGTTCCCTACAGTAGAATTTTGGGGGTCATTTTTGTATACTGTCATCATATCTGTGAATAGAGATACTTTGACTTCTTCCTTATCACTTTGTATCCCCTTAATCTCCTTTAGTTGTCTTATTGCCCTAGATAGGACTTTGAGTACTGTATTGAAGAGATTTGGAGAGAGTGTGTAGCCTTGTCTTTTCCCCAAGTCCAGTGGAATTGACTTAACAATCTTTTCATTTAGTTTGATGTTAGCTATATACTATTCTATATATTCTGTATATTTTCTGTATACTATCTTTACTCTTTTTAGATATGTGCCTTTGTCCCTGGTCTCTCCAAGACTTTAAACAAGAATAACTGTTGGATATTGTCAAATGCTTTTTCAGCATCTAACAAAATGGCTTTTTTCAATTTGTTTATACAGTGGATTACATTGATGGATTCCATATACTTAACCACTCTCGCATGCCTGGGATGAAGCCTACTTGGTCATGGTGGATGATACCTTTGATATGTTCTTGGATTTGGTTTGCAAGTATTTTATTGAGTATCTTTACATCATTGTTCATAAAAGAGATTGGTCTGAAGTTCTCTTTCTTTTTGGGGATCTTTGAGGATTTATCAAGTTGACTGTGGTCTCACCAAAGGAATTTGGTCATGTTGCATTCATTTCTATTTTATGAAATAATTTGGAGAATATCAGTATTCACTCTTCTTTGAAGGTCTTGTAGAATTCTGCTCTGAAATCATCTGGCCCTTGGCTTTTTTTTTGGTTGGGAGTATTCTGATGGATGCCTCTATTGCCTTATTTACTATAAGACTATTTAATATCTTTACCTGATGTTGATTCAACTTTGCTAAGTGGATTTTAAATAGAATTGTATATTTCATTTAGATTTTCAAATTTTGGGGCATATAGGCTTTTGACATAAAAGGTAATGGTTCTTTGGATTTTCTCAGTGTCTATTATATCTTTTTCTTTCAGACTTTGTTGGTTTGGATAGTATCTTTCTACCATTTACTTAGTTTGGCTAAGAATTTGTGTTTTTTATTTTCTCAAAGAACTAGCTCTTGGTTTCGTTGATTCTTTGAATTATTATCTTTGTTTCTAATTTATTGATATCAGCCCTGAGTTTGGTTTTTCCTAGTGGTCTACTCTTGCTGGGTGTGTCTGCTTCTTTTTTCCTAGGTCTTTCAGGTATACCATTAAGTTGCTTGTATGAGATGTCTCCAATAGCTTATGATGGCCTTTGTTGCTATTCAAACTCCTCTTAGGACTGCTTTCATTGCATCGCATATGAAGTTGAGAACTCTTCTATCAAGGTCTGTAAAGTATTCTGTTGGTATTTTGATGGAAATTGCATTGAATCTGTAGATTGTTTTTGGTAAGATGTCCATTTTTACTATGTTAACTCTGCCAAGCCTTGAGTATCAGATAGTTCCATATTCTGATATCTTCTTCTAATCTTTCTTCAGAGACTTGAAGTTTTTTCATACAAGTCTTTGACTTAATTGATTATGGTCACACCAAAGTACTTTATGTCCTTTGAGGCTATTGCGAAGGGTGTTGTTTCCCTAATTTCTTTCTCAGCCCTTTTATCTTTTGTATACAGGAGGGCTAAATTTTTTATGAATTAATTTTGTATCCAGCCACTTTACTGATGCTGTTTATCATCTGTAGAAGTTCCCTAGTAGAAGTTTTGGAGTTATTCAGGTATACTATCATATCATCTGCAAATATTGATACTTTGACTTCTCCCTTTCCAATTTGTATTCTTTTGATCTCCTTTAATTGTCTTATTGCTCTAGTAAGGACTTCAAGAACTATGTTGAAGAGATATGGAGAGAGTGGACAGCCTTGCCTTGTCCCTGAGTTCAGTGGGACTGCTTTAATTTTCTCTCCATTTAGCTTGATGTTGGCTATAGGCTTGTTGTATATTGCCTTTACTATGTTTAGGTATGTGCCCTTTATCCCTGATCTCTCCAATACTTTAAACGTGAATGGATGCTGGATTTTTTCAAATGCTTTTTCAGCAACTAAGGAGATTATCATGTGTTTATTTTTCTTTCAATTTGTTAATATGGTGGATCATATCAATGGATTTTTGTATATTGAACCACCCCTGCATACCTGCCATGAAGCCTGCTTGGTTGTAGTGGATGATATCTTTGATGTGTTCTTTTATTGGGTTTGCAAAGTATTTTGTTGAGTATTTTTGCATCAATGTTCATAAGGGAAATTGGCCTGAAATTGTTTTTTATGCTGCGGTATCCAGGGCTGCTTGCTCCTGGATAACTGGGTTCTGGAGATGCCATTTTGCTCTGTCTTTTGTTGGTTGAGCTTTTATGCTGGCCTCTATCCATTTGGCTATCTTAGGTGTTGGGTGTTAGTTTCTGGTGGTTCCTAGAATCCTGTGCTGGGGAGAAGGAGAATCCCTTTGGTAGGAAGAAAATTTTTTCAAAGGAGGCTTCCTTAGCTTTTGGGGTACGGTCACTGAATGACAGGTGTTTTTCAGGAATTGTCACAGCTCACCTTAGGCATACAGACGTTAGTGGAAATTTTCCATGTTAGTCAAGGGGGCTCTCTTCTCACCCAGAGAAATCCTGGAGACAGCTGCCCTGATGCTGGGGTTCTTGCTGTAAATTTAGTGAGCTGAAGCTGTAATCTGGGTACCCCATGGTTTGGTCAGTTTAGTTAGGGATAACTGGTTGTCCCTTGGAGCAGTATCTGGGGGTTGTTCTCAGGGAACCCAGGCTTCTGTAGGTCTGATTTTGGAGCTCTGTGCCCCAGTACCCAGGTGGTAATCAGTGGCAGGTGAGCACCACTCTCATGTGTACAGCAGGAGGCTAGAGTCTGGAGCCTGTAGATAACCAGAAACTTTTCTGGAGCTAGGTGTCCTAAAGTAGGGCCAGATATTTCCCCCACCTTTGTGTTTTCTCCCAACAGAAAGATCCAGTCTGTACTGTTGGGGGGTGTAGAGTGCATAGGCACTTGCTTGCGAATGGTGGCTCCAAGCTGGTGACTGGACAGGAACCTGGAAAATTTTTCCGATAATATTCCCATATGTGGTCGTGGTAGTGGTGGTGGTAGTGGTGGTGGGAGGGTCAGCTGAGTGCTCTAAGCTGGGACCTGCTGTTTCCCTCCCTGTGGGGTTTTCTTTCTACAGGGAAACCCATCCTTTAGTTCCCTGGGGCACACAGTTCTGTCTGTGATGGAGAGTTGGTTACGTGGGTCTGGCGGCTGAAGTCCCACTCAGGGCTGGCTGCTGTGCACCTGCAAGTCTACAGGACCTTTTCCATGGATAGACTGGATGACATTCAGTCAGTCCCACTTGCTTCCTTCCCTGTGGGTTTTTCTTGAGAGTGGGACTCCCAGTCTCTTGTGCTCTGGGGCACACAGTTCAGCCTGGGAAGGTGATCAGGACACACTTCTTGGGTCTATTTTCTTGAAAACTTTATTCCTGCCAAAACAGCCCAGGAAATTTTCCAGGGATTAGCTGGGTGCTCTGAGGTTGAACCCAATTGTTTTTCTCATCATTGGGTTTCTTATCACCTGGTAAACACAGTAAATGTTGTTTAGGGACCAACTGTTCCAACTATTTGTCACTGTGCAGTCTCTGTTACCCCACTGATCAGTATGCAATCAGCCCTACCATCTGGAATCTGTTTTTAATTTTTACTGAATATGAGTATTTTGATTGAAGTCATGAATATGAACCTCTTGTGTGCCTGATCGTCACAGTAGTCCAAAGATGTGTTCAGAACTTATGAACTTATAGCAATTGATAATAGTGGGTCCCAGTTAAACACTGACATTTCAGACCAATTATTTGCAAGAGCAGCAAGAGCTCCTCACTGCTGAGCCATCTCTCCTGCCTTATGTTGCTTACATATATCATCATTTACATTGCTAATATTTTCATCTTTCTATTTTTAGCTATTTAAACATGCATTCCTTTTAGTAAGATCTTATTAAAGTTACAGTTTAAGCTAGGGCATTGTAGATTTCTGAAAATTGAATACACAACTGGAGTGAATGTATAATTCCTTGTAGAAGCTTCAGTAAACACCTCTCAGTTCTTTCCATGTTTTATGTTTGTTTTATTGATTTAAAGGGGTGACTCTGTCTTACTATATAGGTCTGGCTGTCCTAGAACTCTTTGTATAGATCATGCTGGCATCCAATTAAATAATATATACCTGTGTCTGCCTCCTGAGTGATGGAATTAAAGGCATGACAGAATATACCCAGCTTGTCCATCATTTTTTTTTGTAGTTAGTAACTGTTCATATTTCTCTGATGTGTACTTAGTACTGTTCATCTGTTAATTTCTCTCTGTGTGTCTCTGTCTCTTTCTATTTTGCTCTCTTCTCTCTGTTTGTCTTTGTCCACATTAATTGCCATGAGTATTCCAAACCTCTATCCTATTCAGATATGGCACAGTTAAACTTTTTTATTCCGTTTTATTCTAAAATGACTTAGTGATAACATTCACACTTATTTTTTAATAGAAAAGTTTTAATCTTTATTTTAAACTATAGCCTATACATGATTTAAAAAGGAAAATATACAAAACAATGATCAAAGAATAATCATGTGTTCTATGCCTTTTCTTTTGTCTGGGAACTCAGAAATATGATGTTATCAGCTATGATTATTGTTGCTTGCCACTCACATTATTTTTATCCATCTATTCACTGTAGTACAATTTCCCCTCCACAAATATATGAGCCCCCATTTTCATATACTGGTATGCCACATCTCTGATCCCTGGTCAAAACATGATATCCAGTGCCATGTTGTCTTTTGACTGACACCACCCATCTGTTCACTGTCACCTGATAGCCACATCTCATTTGTTGCTAGATAAAATATGATGACTGTGTTTTTTCCTTCTACCTGTCTCATGACAGGGTCCTGACCTACTTGCCCAAGTAACTAAAGATGATTCATACATTACTCAAGAACCCAACTAATGTCTAATTCATATTCATGCCTTACAAACTAATGAAACACCTTTAACAAAGGTTTCCAAAGCATGCCTTTGGTTTTCCTTACAATCTAACCTTTAAGCTTTTTCTTCTCCTCTTGTTCACCTCATGCACAACACCCAACTATCTAACACTAGCACTTCTGTGTCAGAAAATAAATGGAAGCAGCACTAGAATTATATGATTCTATTGCCAATGAAGTATAAATTAATATTGTTGCTACTCTTTCTGTTGTACAAATGCATGGCATATTTTAGGATTCAGTGACCTTCAATGATGTGCATGTGAAATTCAGCCAAGAAGAGTGGGCTTTGCTGGAACCATCACAGAAACAACTCTACAATGATGTGATGCTAGAGACCTGTAAAAACCTCACTGCTATAGGTAAGACAGCAAATTTTCTTTCACTTTTAAAATAAGGAGACAAGTCTTACTTTGTTATTTATCCTTTTCTATGATTCCAATTGAGAATGAGGAGGAATGAGGTGACTAAATCAGGCATGGTTCTAAGGGTCATAGAAGATAGTGATTTAAGTTTTGCTTTAATAATAATATGATATTTCCAGTCATATATATTTTCTGGTACTCTATTTTAGGATACAATTTGGAAGACCATACCATTGAAGAACATTTTCAAAGTTCTACAAGTAATAAAAGGTAACTTTATGTGCACACTGATATAGATATGAATCTTAAGAAATTTTAATGTGTCCTGGAAGTTTGGTTTTTTTTGTTTGTTTGTTTGTTGGCTGCTTTTTATTTTCTGTTTTTGAAATAGTTTTTTTATTCTGTGTAGCTGTGGCTTGACTTAGACTTGCTTGTTAGAACAATGTGATCTCAAAATCACACAGATCTGCCTGCTTCTGCCTCCACAAATGCTGGGATTAAAGGAATGTACCAGCACACCTGGCTGTGTCCAGGAGGTTTTAAAGAAAAGCAACAGTGTAAAAAGAGCACTGCTTTAAGTGTACTGATGATCATTAAAATCTCATAATTCCACGTTCCTCAATGTCAGGTATCTGATTTGTGTTTGCAAGGTACTCCCCTAAGATAGAAGAAAATAAAATAATGTTGTAACAGAAAATACCATTGAAATCATATAGACATTACAGCTACTGAGTTAAACTGCCAATCTGTTTAGTCTCATTCTATCTACTCAGATATTGTAAGAGGTATACACATTGAATAGGTGATCAGTATGTTTCAAAACCTTCTAATGAGCAGATATTTCATAGTACAACCAGTGTTACACATATTCATGTAGTAACACTGTAAAGTTTAGTGAAAGGAGCAGCTTCTGAGAGTCAATAATAAAATTGTGGAGAAACCTTAATCCCTATATGACATGTCTATGATGAACAAAAAAAAAAAAACGTGTTAATTCAATGTGGAAATCTTTTATTATTCTTGTAATTTAAATTGGTATATCATATGTCACAATGTTTATAAGACACATGAGCATAGAGATATTGAAAGAAGCAGTGTAACTATGTTTCTCCAAGAATAATTAATTTTGTAAAAGTCCCCACTTTGAGTAGATTTTCTGAATGTGATAAAAGGTAACAGTTAATTGGTTTTGCAACTTCACTGAGAATTCATTAGCAAAATCATACTGCTGAAAATACCTATGAATGCTAGAAATTTGGAACTTCTTCTGCTTGTCCTGGCTCACTTTGTAAATGAAGTGTCATTCATACCGTACAAAAATTTGTGAATGGGATTGCTTTGGTAAAACTCTGAATTCTTACAATACTCTTCATATACATGAGAAAACCTCTTATAGAAAAATGATGCTATTAAAGTGAACCACATAATAAATGCTCTTACCATCACAGAGATCTTCAAAAATACCCATAATGAAGGGGAATGCCATGAATGTAAATAAAATGATAAAAGTTTAAGATTTGATTATTCTTTTTATCATTAGACCAAATTATAAAATTGATTCACATAGATAAATATATTTATTAGTGTAATCAAATGACTGTGGTCAATATTTCACATGTGCCAATTATCTTTGCAGGCATGAAAGCAATTGTACTGGAGAGAAACCTTTTAAACGCACTCTATGTGGTAAATCCTTCCACCATACCACTGTTCTCATAAGCCATGAAAGAACACACACTGGAGAGAAGCCTTACAAATGTAATCAATGGGGTAAAGCCTTTACAAAAAACAGTCAGCTCATAAGGCATAAAAGAACACATACTGGAGAGAAACCTTATGAGTGTAACCAGTGTGGTAAAGCTTTTGCAAAAAACAGTCATCTCATAAGCTATGAAAGAACACACACTGGAGAGAAGCCTTACAAATGTAACCAGTGTGGCAAAGCCTTTGCAGAAAACAGTACTCTCTTAAGCCATAAAAGAACACACACTGGAGAGAAATCTTATAAATGTAACCAGTGTTGTAAAGCCTTTGCACAAAACAGTCATCTCATAAGCCATAAAAGAACACACAATGTAGAGAAACCTTATGAATGTAATGAGTGTGGTAAAGCCTTTGCACGCCACAATAATCTCATAAGCCATAAAAGAACACATACTGGAAAGCAACCTTATGAATATACCCAATATGATAAAGCCTTTGCACAGCTGTCTCCGGAAACATGAAAAACGCACAGTGGAGAGAAGCCTGGTGAGGATAATTAGTGTGATAAAACCTTTGCATATTACAGTCATCTCCTAAGACAACAACACATTTTGGAGGGAAACCATATGAATTAACTGTGTGGCAAAGCCTTTGCACATAACATCTCCTAATACATACAAGAAAACATACTGGAAAGAAGCTATCTGACTTTAACCAATGTGAAAAAACTTTTGCACTTCAGAATCATCCTCACAATCATGAAAGAAATCCTAATGGACAGTGGTTTTAACATGGTGAAACCATTCCATATTTGTATAATCATCATCATGAAAGGATTCATACTGGAGAGAGCTTTTGAATGTGTTAAAATTGTGAAGCCTTGCACAAATCTAGAGTCATCATCATCATAAAAGTATCCTTACTGGAGAGGAATTCTTTGACTATAACCAATATGGAAAGGCCTTTGTGTTCTTTGGTCTACTGAGATCCAACAGAACTGAAAAACTAGCTCAATGGAAATGACTTCCCTTTTGTGAAAGGGAAGGGGAGAGGGAATAGGGGCAATAGGAATGGAGGGTAGTAATGGGGGAGAGAAGGGAGTGGGACTACAATTGGAATTTAAAGCAAATAAAATTATTTTTAAAAAGAATACAATGAATGGTGAATATCAATTACATGCAAAAGTATTATAAAATGTGTTTAGGGAAGACTTATTGATAAATCTGATTCTCAATATTTACTGTTTTCCATTGCCTCACTTTAGACAAGAAAAGTTCAGTCCAGTGGATGAATATGTAGGGAATGGTGAACTAACACCAGCCAGGAAGTTCTCTGAGAGTAATATAATAGTGGTAACCTGTAGAAGTTTCTTTGTGTATACATATATATTGTTCCAGGGGTTCTATTGAAAACCATCACAACCCAGACTGAATTTTGAGATGTGAAGGAGGAGGCTTTCTCTTCCATGTATGACCCTGGTGCTGGCCTAGTTGTGTAACAATGTAAGGGTGAGTTTTCTGTGCCTGACTTCAACTGGGGAGTGTCTTTAGACATAGATGCTACTAGCCAAATTTGATAGATGGCTTTTGACACTGATCCCTGCTAACTCTCTCCTCCTTTTAAATATAGGATGATTAGGATCTATGCTCTTGTTCATATGATAGGAATGTGCTATCTAATGCAAATCAAGCATTCTTGAAGTACCTAGTTTTGAACGATTATATACACCTATCCATGGAGCATCCCAATCATTTCCCAAGGGGTATATAGCCTCTGTTTTCTGGAATTCAATTTGAACTTATTTCCTGAGGTGGTTCCTCTAGACAGAAGGAGAACCAAATTCTTTGAAATGCGTGTGATCAAATGTTTCAGACTTCATAGCATTTCATATTTCACATGTTCCTGGATGTGAGATGGTCAATTAAACATTGTCTTGTGTGTGGGACTCTGTAAAATGAGTTATACTTAGTGTTAATTTCACAGTAAGGTTGCAGGCAAGCTTCAGGGTATGGAGTCTTCTGACGTGAGCAGAGTGGCCTATGGAGAAGTAATAAGAGCACAAATATTATTTCCTTGTTTTAATAGCTGAGTAGTATTGTGATAAGACATGGGTGGATGGCAGAGGAGGGAAACTCACCTTTTGAGTGGGATAGAGGGAAGAGAAAGGATGTGACCAGTAGGAGTTGAGGGAGGGGCCTTCAGTCAGGATATATAATGAATAAACTGTGAAAAATTAAAAATAATTAATAAAAGAAAAACGAATTAGAAAAACAAAACCAGAGAGCAAAAATTTGAGTTCAGTCTGGGTAACTGCCCTTGCTCAAAAAAAAAAAAAAAAAAAAGATATAAAGAAAGAAAAGATTAAGCATCTTACCATGGTCTTCCTTCTTGATTACCTTCCCTAGGTCTACAGATTTTAATATGAGCATCCTATATTATATGTCTAATATCCACTTATATGTGAGTATGTACCATGTGTGTCTTTTTGCTTCTGAGATACCTTACTCAGGATGATAATTTCTAGATCTCACCATTTGCCAGCAAATTTCATGATTTCTTTGTTTTTAATTGCTGAGTAGTATTCCATTGTGTAAATGTACCACAATTTCTTTATCCATTCCTCAACTGAGGGATATCTGGCTTGTTTCCAGCTTCTGGCTATTACAAGTAAAGCTGCTGTGAACATGGTTGAGCAAATATCCTAGTTGTATACTTGAGCATTTTTTGGATATATGCCTAGGCGTGGTATAGCTGGATCTTGAGGTATCACTATTCCTAATTGTCTGAGAAATAACAGGAGCCTATCACAGAGGTCCTCTGAAAGACTCTACCCAGCAGGGTATCAAAACATATGCTGAGATTCAGAGCTAAACTGCAGAGTGCAGGGAATGTTATGATAGAAGGGGAAGATAGAAATATCTGGATGGAACAGAAGCTCCACAAGGAGAACAACAGAATCAAAAGGTCTGGGCACAGGAGTCTTTTTGAGACTGATATGATAAACAAGGACCATGCATGGAAATAAATTAGAACCCTTACACAGAAATAGTCCAATGCGTCTCTGTATCCAAGAGGGTTCCCAATAATAGTACTAGGGACCATCTCTGACATGAACTCATGGGCTAGTTCTTGGATCAGCTCCACCTGAGTGGGGAACTATCCTTCCAGTCCACAGAGAAAGACAAAGAAGCCAGTCCTGATGAGACCTGATTGACTATAGTCAGATGGAAGGGGAGGAAGTCCTCCCCTATTACTGGACTGGGGGAGAGACATAGGAGAAGAGGGAGGGAGGGTGAGATTGAAAGGGGGTGGTGGAGGGGCTACAGCTGGGATACAGAGTGAATAAACTGTAATTATTAAAATAAAAAAGAAAAGAAAAATTAAAAAAATGTTTAATAAAAGAAAGGAGAATCAAAGATGGTGGTACCAAGAGGACAGTTTCTGCAGAGCAGTAGAGCAGTGACTACACAGCAAGCAACAGACCAAACTCTGAGCCCTAAAACAACAGCAATTGTGTTTCCAAGTTAAGAACAAACCCCATGGAGTGGGAAGTAATCGCTTCTTTTCTCAGGCTACCCAGATAAACCATGGAAGATTTCCTGGGTCCCTGCAGGCAATAGGTCACCAGCCCAGAGCCACATGACTGTGCTCTGGCTCTGGTCACCATCCCAGACTGTACTGTGGGCCCCACAACACCAGAGATTGGGATTTCCAGGCTATAGAAAACCCCATGGAGTAGGAAGCAATCAGGACTGACCTCAGGTCACCCAGAAAATCCCTGAAAAAGGTCTGGGCTCTAGAAGGTGCTCAGGCCAGAGAGCTGCTTGTATGCCCAAATCACTGTCCCACACAGAACTGTGGGTACCAAAGCACCAGGGACCAGGTTTCCTGTTGGGATGAAACACCATGGTGAAAGAAACATCAAGTCCAACCTCAGGGCATCCAGTGGAATTCCACCACACTCCCCCAACAACTTCTAATGAAAAGTTTTTGGGTTCCTTCAGATGCCCAGTCAGCAGCATAGAGCCACTTACCTGCTCCTGTTTGTTCTACTCAACATCCTAGACTGAACTGTGGACCCGAAAACAGGACAGACTGGGTCACCCTGTTGGGAGGTAACCATAGGGTGGGGGAAACATCAGTTCCAAACTCAGGACAGCAGTTCAGGAAAAGTTTCTGGGTTCCCACTGGCTCCAGGATCTATCATCCTGCTGTATGCATGACTGCTGCACTTACCTGCTGCTGATTACCGCTTGGGTACTGAGGCACAGAGCTCCAACCTCAGATCTACAGAAACCTGGGATCCACAGATCAACACTAGACAAAACAGTCCCAGCATGATTCTTAAATTTCTAGCAGGGTGGCAGTTCTACCCTAGCCTCGCCCTAACAACAGAGGAAACACTCTGTCTGTACACCCTCAGGGACACAGAGCTAAAGTCAGTTTCACTGTTATCTGCAGTCTGTGGCCTGGAACACAAAATGTGGACCTGAAACCATTCAAGAAAAAGACTGGCAGGCATGAAGGTGCAGGCTTGTAATTGGAGGACAAGAAGCTGAGGGAGGATGATGAGTTCCAGACCAACCTGGGCTTCATGTTTCCAACTGCTTGTCCCATCAAAACCCAGAGAACTGGACTGAAGATATAGATCAGTAGTTAAGACACATGCTGCTCTTGCAGAGGACTGCATTAGGCTCCCAGAATCTGTATCAGGTGGATCACAATGATGTCTAGCTCTTGAGCATCTCCTACCCTCTTCTGGCCCTTGCCAGGCATGTATACCCACATGCACACAGATAAATAAAATAAAGCTACTTAAAAACTGAGAATGACAGACAGAGAGATGGACAGGTGGACACAGCATGAGCTTGCCCTGCACTGGAGACTACTACTGTGCCTAAGAACCCTCACTGTGCCTGCCAAGCTGCTGTGCCCATCGACCTGCTGCAGTTCCTGCTAACCCTACTGCCAAGTCCATCAAATCTTCTGCCACTTTCTCTGTTCATCACTGCACAGTAGTTCACTGTTTTTTGTTTTTTTTTTTTTCTTTCTTGAGATGGGATCTCATATACCCTGGCTGCCCATAATCCTGGTCTGTAGCTGAGGGGGCCACAAGCCTGAATAGTCTTTTGAGCTTTTGCCATTCTGATGGGTGTAAGGTGAAATCTCAGGGTCATTTTGATTTGCATCTCTCTGATAACTAAGGGCATTGAGCATTTTTAAGTGTTTCTCTGAGATATTCCTCTACCGAAAATTCTATGTGTAGCTCTGTCCCCATTTTTGATTGGATTACTTTTGATTTAAAACATAGTTTTTGAACAATTTTTGAACCATGTTTCTTTGGAAGAAATAACAGATTTTCACAACAATATGTGTGTGTAATAGATATATGACAAAGATGATAGATAGACAGATAATAGATGTGAGATAGATGGTTATATAACTGTAATAATATGTGTGCAACAATAGGAGGGAGACTTGTATAAAACATCATGATAGGCTAGGGTCAAATAGAAGGGGAGTAGGATCTTGCCTATCAGTGGGCTAGGGGAGGGGCTTAGGCACAGAAGAGGGAAGGAGGATGTGAGCAGATGGAGATGAGGGAGGAGGCACAGCCACAGTACAATTTGAATAAATTGTAATAAATGATAATAATAAACAGTAATGTAAAAAAATCACCTTGAAATTTATATTCATCTCCAAAGATTATGAATACCTAATTCTTTTAAACTGTTAAAGGTCCATAGTGAAAATAAAAGAACAATAAGGCAAGAATTCTAGAAAAACCAGAGTGTGTAATCTTGACTGCTTAGAAGGACAGAAAGGCCCCAGGTGAGGCTTATTATTAACTACTATCAAGCATTATTAACTACTCATACAATGTCTTTGAGTCCTTTAAAAAATAAAGATTTGAAGTTGGGCATCTTGGTGCAAGCCTACAATTCCAGCATCTCAGGGAGGCAGAGGCAGGTGGATCTTTTTGATTTCCAGGCCAGCCTGGTCTACAAAATGAGTCCAGGATAGCCAAGCTATAAAGATCAAAGAAGGAAGAAGGAAGGAAGGGAAGGAAGAAAGGAAAGTAAAAAGTCAGACCACACTAGTACATGGAGCTGGTCTTTTTAAGTTTTAATAAAACGCATTCAAAGTTTTCCAAACATATGTTCATACCTATCACAATGAGATTTCTCACATGGGGGGGAGTGTTTAATCAGCTAACCTCAATTCTTATCATTACTTCTACCAATATTCTGCAATTTGGTTAGTAAAAACAACAATCAAATAAGGAAAGTTAGAGTTAAAAATGATTCTTTATGCCAAGCAGTGATGGCACACACCTTTAATCCCAGCAGTGTTCAGGAGGCAGAGACAGGCAGATCTCTGAGTTTGAGAACATTCTTGATTTACAGAGGAAGTTCCAGGACAGTCAGGGCTACATGGAGAAACCCTATCTTGGGAAAACAAACAAACAAACAACAACAACCAAAACCTGAAAAAAAATGTATAAATTCTCAAAAGAGTACATCATTCATTAGAGTAAACTTGCAGTTCATGATTTGCTATTCAATGATGGAGTTAAATACTCACAAGAAAAAATGGGAGGCCACAGGAAGGAGGGAGACTTTACAGTCTTCTCCTTATCTGTACAATGCATATAAGTAGATCATCTGTACATTCAATCACAAAGTTTTTCAATAACTGCTTCTCTCAATGGTGCCCTCAATTGGTTACACATAACACTGAAAAACATTCCTTCACTATCTATGTCCCTGGATCCTGATAACCCATCCTGTCACCTTGTACCTGTTTTGCCAGCATGTAACTGAAAACTCAGATTTATATTGCTTTAAACATATAATGTTGTTATTTATCGTGTTAAGAACAAAGAAAAACAAACCACAAAGCAGCTATCTAGACTTGCTATGGCAACCCTACTGTCTGTCATTAGTTATCCTACCCAAGATGGCTGCTACATCTCCAGTCCATTTCTTGCTTGCTTGCTTGGATTGGGTTTCTCTGTGTAGGTTTCCCTGCTGTCCTGGAACTAGATCTATAGACCAGGATGGCTGTTAATGCAGAGATCCAAATGCTTCTGCCTTGCCTCCCAAATTCTGGGATTAAAGATGAGCCACCACCTCCCAGCCAATCTCCAGTCTCAGCTAAAGAAAGGCTAGGAGGGAATACACACCATTATCCCCTTAGAACACTTTTGAAACATTATATTCATCATTCTATTTATATTCAACTAATGTAGACATAGTCACATGATTATATCTGTTAAAAATTTTAAAAGCACTGGAGTTGACTCAGTGATTAAGAGTACTGACTGCTTATCAAGTGGTGCAAGCCTTTAATCCAAGTGCTTTTGAGGCAAATGCAGGTGGATCTCTGTGAGTCTGAGGACGAGTTCTAGAACAGCCTGGACTACACACCCAGAGTCCATGTCTTGATGACTCCTTCTCTCCCCCACAAAAAAGTAGAAAAAAAGAAATGTAAAAAATTCGTTTTAATTTGAAAACAATCTCTTCTATACAGCCATGTAACTAGACAAAAATTATGGCTCATATCACCTACAAGAAATATAATATCTATTAGGGAGAGCTGAATATCTCTTCCAAGTTCACAAAATGCATTTGCTGCTCCTCTTCTTTCACCCCTAAGCAATGGTGTACCCCAAAGCCTGGGCCTTCGTCATTTAATCATATCTTTGCTATGCTTGTAGACAGGAGACCAGCATAACTGTCATCTGAGAGGCTTCATCCAGGAAATAATGGAAACAGTTGCACAGACCCACAGTCAAACAAACATTAGGCAGAACTCTGGGAATCTTGTGGAAGAGTTACAGGAAGGATTGGAGTGGTAGGAGACCATAAGAAAACCTACATAGTCAGCTCACCTGGGACTATGGGGCCTCATACAAACTGAACCACCAACAAATGAACATGCCTGGCCTAGCCCTGGGCCTCTTACACATATGAAACTGATGGGTTTCTTGTCCTCAAGTCAGTCCCCTAGCAACTAGAGCAGGAGCTGTCTCTGACTTGGACTCTGTTGCCTCCCTTTGGATCCCATATTCTTATCCAGGGCTGCCTTGTCTTGCTGCAGTGAAAGAGAAGGTACTTAATCCTGATATAACTTGATGTGCCTGGGTGGGTTGGTTGGGGGAAGTACAGGGAAAGTGTTTGGGAGTTTGGGACTGGCAAAAGATGAGGGAGTAGGGTTGTGAGTGGACTGTAAAATGAACAAATAAATAAATTAATGAAGAAAAAATGTTACTGACCTATAGTCATCAAAGTGACAAGATCATGAAAAAGTTGAGGGAACTGTTCCATACTGAAAGAGACTAAAGAGATAAAAAAAAATGAAACACTTAAATATACCAGCTTCTTTTGACATTTTTGTGAGTAATAACATAGTCAATAAAACCCACATTAAATGGAATATTATGTCAACGTGAATTTCCTATTTTGATAACTGCATTGCCATTATGTAGGACAACATTCTTGTTTGCATAAAATTGACACTAAACCATTCAGAGTGACAGGGCATAAGGTCAACAGCTTCCTCTCAAAATGTCCAAAACAGCACTTAACTGTGTACCATACTTGGAACTTTTTTCAAGTTTGTTATTGTTTTAAAATTGTTGTGGAGGAAGCTGGGCATGGTCTTTAACCCCAGCAATTGGAAGGAAGAGGAAGGCGGATCTCTGTAGGTTCAAGACCAGCCTCTACTACATAGGGAATCCCAGAACAGCCAGCCAGGGTTCTGTAGAGAGAATTCTCAAAAAAACCCTAAATAAAATTATTTTAGGGGGAAGAACAATGTAACTGAAAACTGAACAAGATTAAAAACAAAACTGAATCTCCACGCTAGCAGTCTGGGTAAGATTATGTCTGTAAGAAACTGACAAGTGAAATGACATGACATTTTGGAGCAGCAAGAATATTCTCTAAATAAAGCCCAATGTCGTCTTTGTGTGTGTGTGTTCATGATGCTGGTGAAGCATGCATACTAGGGAACACATAGGAAGGTTAGAAGACAACTCTGTGCAATCACTTCTTGCCTTCCACCTTTTCATAAATTCAGGGATTGAACTCAGGTCTCCAGGCTTGCCCAACAAGAGCTTTTATCTGCTGAGCCATCTCATCGACCTGCAAGCGGTTTTTTAAGTGACCTCAATTAGGCAGTAGTGAGAAAAAACTGGGAAGAATCCCTTCTCTGAAACAAATTCTTAGGAATGAATAAATAATAAACATTGGTACTCTAGTGCTACCAACGACTAACAATCGGCAAACACAACCTAAGCACCTCCAGAGACAAGGGGATGCAGGGCTGGTAGCTAAAATTCCTTGCAAGTGTAAAACTGGAATTACCCTGAAATAAAAGAGCTTTCCCAAGTCTATAGTAACCTTGTTATTATGTCCTGGTTATCTATACATAACAACACAAAGAGATAAAAATAAGAAAATAAGCCTGCGTGAACCGTGTATACTCCTGGTTGTGCAAGTCCATTAAAGTATAAACAGCAGTGTATCTGCCAAACTGTTCCTTATGAAGAATTCTCGGACAAATAAACGGAACAATCAAAACTCATGAAAGCCCAGTGAGAGAGAGCACTGGCTCTCTTTACCCAAGAGTCTGGCTGTCTACTTAAGAAGAATCATTTCATTCTGGAATGCTGGCATATACATCCTGAAAAAAATAATGTTCCTAGAAATGTGCATGGATCCTTTAGCCTTTCCAAGTACGCTGATTTCTTTCAGCCCAGATGTGTAAGCTCCAGAGCAGGGGGGAGGCAGCACCGGACTCTCTGCTCTTACTTTCCAGGAGGACTGGTCCCAGCATCACTCTTCCTCAGGATGCAGGGCACAAGTGTATCCCTAGGAACTCCACACAGTGTGGTCCTGCCCTCCCAACTCAGGCGGCCCGAGGGCGTGGCTCCGGGTAGCAACAGCCTCCACAGAAGCTCATGGAGGAACTCGGGCAGGCTCTCCCGACCCGGCCAGCCCACCAGCCTCCAACTGCACAACCCTGGCCTCCTCCACAACCGCCGTCCTGCGGGTCCCTCACATATGCCGACAGCCAGCCAGACTCAACCGCTCCGAGATGGCCGACACCCGTGGACCCGCCGCTCCTCCACCGCGGGACACAACCGTCTCTCCTCCTCGCCTCCCAGCCAGGACGCCAGGCCCAGCACCATCTAGCCCAATGGATGGCTGCTAGGGGCGGAGGCTGAGCCCAGAGGCGGAGGAGGGGGAGGAGCCCAGGGCAGGGACAGAGCCCGAGGGGGCGGAGGCGGAGCCCGGGGCGGAGAAGGGGGAGGAGCCCGGAAGATGAGGGAGGCGGAGCCCGCAGTAGCAGAGGCGGAGCCTAGTGGAGGCGGAGGCGGAGCTCGGAGCGGAGACGGGGAGGGGCCTGGAAGCGGAGAAAGGCGGAGCCCTGGGAGGTGAAGGCGGAGCCCGGGGGAGGAGGGACGCGGAGCCCGGGGCGGAGGCGGAGCCTAGGAGGCACCCGCTCCACACCCTTACCTGGCTTCTCCTGGTCTCAGCCTACCATGATGAAGTAGTCCACTAGCTGAGCCATGACCGCCGCCATCGTGCCAGGGAAGCGGGTTCCGGTCCACCAGCCCTCGCCGCCACCGCCCACCAGGCCCAGGAGAGCCCAGCGTTTTCCCTTTAGCGTCTGTAGCCATAGCAACGGCGTTTACGCCAAGCTTGACAATGGAGGCGCGCACTGCGCCTGCGCTGCGCCTCGCGCAAGCCCCTCCCCCGCCCCATCTGAGAGGGCTCGGCCTTCGGGTTTCCCCGAGGCCGCTTGGACCCTGGGCTCAGGAAGTGGGCGGCTGCTCCGAGGGGGAGCTCTTAGAGTCCGCTCTCTGCCTCAACGCCCCCCTCCCCTATTCTTTATTTTCCTCTATCAGGGGTCTTTCCTTCCGCCTTCTCTCTCCCTTTTGCAGTGGGAGGAGAAGGGCTTGGAGGATCGTGAGGTCACTGGAAAGCTTGCTTTTTGCTGCCTGCTTGCCACTGGCCGCGCAGCAAAGATTCTCCCGCCCTCTGCTGGAAGCTTGTAATTTGCACCACCGAGGCTTTCTGGCTGCACGTTTTCTGTTTATGTTGTGCAGATTGGGATTTTAGAAACATGCCACCGAGCTGGCCGGGGGGGAAAAAGACTTGAGCAATCTTCAGAGACACCTATGGTTTCTGGGATTCCTGGGCTGGGAGCGTTCACCTTGGGCTTTCCTCTGAGTGCCCAAGAGAGTTGGGTTCCACCTAAGAACAGGGCATCCCAGGGATCCTCCTGAAATGGTCCTGTCGCTCCCCAGGGAGCCCTGCCCACCTGAATTTCACTGCTTTTTTGTTTCAAAGCTCTGGTAGCTGAAACAGGTATTAACTTCCAAGTTGCTCTATTGCAAAAGTGCAATCAGATAAATTCATGGGGCTCTTTGTCCAGTCTAGAGATTATCCTAGTCGATTGAGTTTATTTTTTATTTCTTTTTTATTTTTTTTAATTTTCATTAGTTACAATTTATTCACTTTGTATCCCCCCTGTAGCTCCCTCCCGCCTCCTCTCCCAATCCCACTCACCCTCTCCCTTCTCCACCCATGCCCCTCTGCCAGTCCACTGATTAGGGGTGGTTTTCCTCCCCTTCATTCTGATCCTAGTCTATCAGGTCTCATAAGGACTGGCTGCACTGTCTTGCTCTGTGGGCTGGTAAGGCTGCTCCCTAAAGGGGAGGTGAACAAAGAACAGGCCAGTCAGTTCATGTCAGAGACATGCAAAATCCATACACATAAAATAAACAATCTTTTTATACTTGGAATAAATTTATATATCATAAAAGTAGATATACACTCCATTGGCATTTAATATATCTCACCATTGGACAATGAATACAGCTGTCTTGTTTCAAACCATTTTCATCACCCACCCAAAATCCATTAAATATACACTACCATTTCTCTCTCTAGGCCCTGGCAATAACCACTCACTTTCTGATTCTATGGGTTTGCCTGTTTCTTATAACTTGAATTAATCTTGTCTGGAATATTGTTTCCTAGGTTTTGGGGTTTTGCTTTTGGGTTGGTTGGTTGGTTGATATTTTGAGTGAGGGTCTCTCTGTGTAACCTTGGATGTCCTGGAACTCTCTTTGTAGACAAGGCTGACCTTGAACTCACAGAGATCTGCCTACCTCAGCCCCCTGAGTGCTGGGATTAAATGTGTGAGCCATCACACCACCACCTGGCTTTTTTCCTAGTTTTATCCATGCTCTATCATTAGTGCTGCCTTGTACTATATCAGAGCATCAGTACTGCATTCTCCTTTACTGTTGAATAACCCTCTTCTCTATGTACAAATCAGGCCTTGCTTATCCACTGGTGATTTAGAGCATTGTTTCTGTCTAGCGCCATGACCATGTATAGAAAATATGTGAGTGGGGCTAAAGAGATATCTCAGTGGTTAAGAGTGCTGGTTGCTCTTTCAGAGGTCCTGAGTTCAATTCCCAGCACCCACATGGTAGCTCATAACCATCTGTACTGAGATCTGATGCCCTCTTCTGCCATGCAGATAGAGCATTCACATACATAAAATGAATAAATCTTAAAAGAAAAAAAAAGTGCCTGAGTACCAGTTTGCAATTCTCTTGGTATATCCTTAAGAGTAGCACTAATGGACAGTAGTAAATTACATATGGTAATGATTTTACCTACCAACACTGAACAAGAATTCTAACTTTATTTCTATCTTTATATCTTTGTCAGCAGTTGTTTCCTTGGTTGTTTCTTTTTTAAATATTATAGATATCTTAAGAGGTATAGATTACTGTTTGTTTGTTTGGGATTTTGTTGTTTTGCTTTACTTTTTTAGCTTGTTTAAAAAAAGGGGGGTTTTCTCTGTGTAGCCCTGGCTGTCCTAAAACTCACTCTGTAGACCAGGCTGGCCTCATACTCAGAGATCTCTCTGCCTTGTACTCCTGACTGAGTGCTGGGATTAAGAGTGTGCCACCACTGCCTGGCCCAATAAGTGTGAATTATTAATTTATGCTGTTGCTCTTAAGACAGGGTCTCACTAGAGACCCAACTAACCTGTGACCTAATTTACTCTTGTACTCTGGATCCTCCAGCCTAATTTTCACCCCCAATACTGAGGTTAACAGCATTGAATTAACCACCAGGCCTAGCTGAGTAGATGTCTTACTGTCCTCCTGATTTATATTTCTTTAATGACTCATGGTGTTCAGCATATTTTCCTCTGTATGTCTGCCATTTCTAAATCTTCCTTGGAGAAATATCTATTCTAGTCCTCTGCCTAACTACACCTTTACCACACCCTGCTGAGGTGTCTAACCCTTGGCTTCCCCCATGCTAGGCAAGCTCTGTTGTACTGAGCCATATCCCTAGCCCAGCCCTGTTTGTTTTTGTTGTGTTTGTTATTCTAAAAACTAGACTTCTGTCAAATAAAAACTCTGCAGACTTTCTTTCTGTAGACTGTCATGTTATCTTCTTGATATTACCCTTTGGTTCAAAAAAGTATTTTACTTTGATGAAGTCCAAAGTTTTATTGGTTTTCTATGATTTTTGTGTCATATTTAAAAATTAATTATTGAATTTAACATCATGAAAGTTCACTACTATGTAACCTTTGCACACTTATAGCTCTTATATTTTGGCCTTTGATCCATTTTGGGTTGACTTTGTAATGATAGGGTTCTCATTTTACCTTTTTTAAAAGATCTATGTTTATTTTGTGTGTGTATAACTCTTTGTGTGTACATATGTATGTGTGTGCATGTGATGACCAAAAGAGAGTGTCAGAGACCCCAGATCTAGAGGGAGAGACAACTGTGAGCATCCAGCATGGATGCTAGGAACTGAACTTAGTTCTTTGGATGAGAATCAAGTTCTCTTAACCACTAAGCCATCTCCGCAGCCCCCATTTACTCTTTAAATGCATATTGTTTAAATTCTCTTTGAAAATATTGACATTAACCTGAGGTAATCATTGTTCATCCTACTAATACTAAACTACATTCCCAACTTGCAAATTTATTTTAATTTCTTTCTTTTTCTTTATCGAAGTTGTTTCCCAAACCTAGAATTGAGCACTACCTTCTTGACTATGTTTATTCTATTAATGTCTTAGATAGACTAGTGGACATTTAAATGACTGTTTTGTAAATGAAGTTTTCCCATGACATAAGGTAAAGGCCTAAAAGTACTGTGTGTTTCTATCTATGCATGAACACATTAACATCCACTGAAGATATACTTTGGTTTCTCACCTAACAACTGCCAGGCTGCTGAACCTGATAAGCCTGGACAGGACAGCCTGATTGATGAGGCTGGCTAAAGGCCATTCCACCCCCTAAGATAACTACCATCATCTTTCACTAACAAGGGAGAGAACAATCCAAGTCCAGATTTGTTTTGCTGAGGGCTGGGAGCCTCAAGTGATGAAGCTATGCAAGAGAGAAGACAGCCTTTCTTGCCTTACAAGACAAGATGAAGCTGATTCCTAGTGTGGGGGGGATTTCTCAGCCTGATACTCCCCGTGTGGACTGTGGTGGGGTAAGTGGTTTCACTGTACAGGCATTGCCAATGCTTGCTGTGGTTAGCCACTACAGTTTAGGCAGGCAGTCTGAGAGTTGGATTTGATCATATTTCCTGCAGCCACAACCAGGGCTCCTTCAGATTTCTTCTCCCAACCCATAACTTAGGAGACTGAGTGATGTGGAAATTTCCCTGATGACTGCCATATCTCAAAACACGAAGTTGCCTAAGCAAAAATCTCAATGACTGCTACCCTCGATACTGGCCTTTCACTCAGGCCCACATTCGTCTTTCAGTCCTGTTGCTCCTACTTCCCACATGTCCATTTCACACTCACATCATTGTCATTTCCCATCTTGATAGTTTATAATACCTTCCTTACCATTTTCCCTCTTCATTGGTTCCATGTGTGTAAAAAAATGGCTTTTTATATGTAAAACTTATTTTTTAAAATCAGGTTTTACTTATCTCAGGCTAGCCTCAAAAATTCCAAGCACATTAAGATGATGTTGAACTTCTGATGCCCCTGACTGCACCTCCTTATTGGGATTACAGGTGTGTACAAAACACGAGGTTTCATGGATGCAAGGCAAGCACTTTACCAACTGAGCTATGTTCCAAGTCCTTATATAGAAAACCTAAAGACAAAAAGCAAGATATTGACCCAGTCTTAAAATTAAGTCTGTAAGCCTGGAGCAGTGGCACACACCTGTGAGCCCACACTCAGAGAAGCTGAGGCAGGTGGGTCGCACTGAGTTCAGGGCCAGCCTGGTCTACACAGAAAAGCCCTATTTTGAGAAAAAAAAGTTAGTGTACCAAGCACACATTTTCAGTTTGAACTATGTTTGGAGTGCAGGAAAGAGAAATCCAGAGATGGCTGACAGACTGTGTCTTAGGCCATTGTGTCTTGACATTTTTTTTCAAAGTATCTGGGACTGCAGTGGTCACAGTGCTACTGAGAGGCTTTGCAGGCTGTTCTTATATAGATTGAATATTTGGTGCACAGGCCTTGGCTACATAATTTGCAGAGTCCAGTGCAAAACAAAAGTGAAGGATCCCTTGTTCAAAAGTTAAAGATTTCAAAAGCTTTAGCAGAGCATTAGAACAAAGGTGGGCTCCTCTGAGTGCAGATCCCTAGTACCTGAACAGGGTGTGTTTCCACAAAGCTGACTCTGTTTGTGCAGTCTGTGTGCATGCTGGAGTAGAGAGGGGGGGTGGTTTCTGGGAATTGAGCTCAGGACCTTTAGAAAAGTAGCTAGTGTTTTTAACCTCTGAGCCATCTCTTCGCCCATTTTTTTTCTTTTTTTGATTTTGATTTTTATGTCTATGAGTTCTCTACATGCATATACACCTGCATGCCAGAAGAGGGCATCAGATCCCTGTATAGGTGGTTGTGAACCACAATGTGGTTGCCAGGAATTGAACTCAGGTCCTCTGGAAGGACAGCCAGTTCTATTAGCCTCCAAGTCATCTCTCCAGCCCCAATATTCTGCTTTGGTTGTCTGGTATTTTGGAGATAACAATGAAACCTAGAACCACCTTGTGCATGCTTAGCACATGATTTACCACTGAGCTACATACCCCAGCCTCAAAACAATCTCTAGTTGTTCTAGTCTTGTCATTATTGTTGAGATGATCTCGCTACATAGCCCAAGTTCACCATCCTTCTGCCCCAACCTCCTAAGAGCCAGGATTACAGAAGTGTACCATTACACCCAACACTCAAAACTATTGTTTCTAAAGTGTGTGTGTGTGTGTGTGCATATTTTCAGCTTTTAGGAACTTTATTTTCCTTCCACCTTTTCTGTTTGCACAGGTTTCTGCAGAGGAGCTCAGGACCACTCAGGGGTGGCTCCAACCCAATCATTGGCCTATGCTGTGGGAGCTGTTCACCAGTCCTTAGTGTCTGGCTGGACACTCCAGTCTTCAGTATGGAACTTCTGCATGGGTACAGAGGGCACCTGCATACCCTCAGACCAGTCTGCCACCTCGGGATGAGCGACAGTGAACTCAGGAGCTGGCACAATTCATTCACCCTGGAATTCCTCCTTGGTCATGGGCTTCTCAGCAGCAGCCTGCTATTCTTTCTCAGTCTCCTCTGGGTATATGTAGAAGTAAAGACCAAGCATAACCTCCCATGACTGCTCACAGGAGATAGTGCCATGCATGAGGAGTACTTCCTCGGCCAGCATCCACCACTGAGTGAACTTCCTTGTTACGTGGATGGCAATGTCCACATAGTGCAGATAATCTGTCTTGCACTGAGCAATGGTAGGCAGGTTCACCTAAGCAGCCTCTGGGAAGGGCTGGTTTCAGCCCTGAGATCAGTTACCATTAGAAGCTATGGCTCCCTGAAGCTGCTTGCATCTGGTTAGTGAAGATCCCAGGTGTGAAGGGGGCAACAATTGGAGTGGCTACAGTGGCAGCGGCAAACTTCAGCACAGCTTGCTCACCAGTGTTCCTGGAGGCGATGACACTGACATCAGCAAGGTTCTCAATGGCAACAGTAGTCTGAGCCGAAAGCAACAGGTCCTCTTCAGATTTATGATGTAGATACCATCACTCTTCCTTTTGTAGATGCATTGCTCCATCTGAAAGTCAAGGTTGGTGCCACATAACTGGGTTCCTGTGGCAAGGAATTTGAGGACATCCTCCTCCTTCATCTGCAGGACATCAAGGGCTCAGAACATTGTGTAAGTTTCCCCTTTAAGTTATGCTGGGAATTGAGAACAAGACCACATGGACCCATCCCCAGGCAGTGCATAAAAGTGTGTGTATGTTTAAATTTTTGTAATCTTACTATTAATTTTATAGAACAAAAAGGCCCTTGAGATAAGTGTACACCAAATCAATTCTATCCTATTTTCAAATCACTTGTCTTAGTTATTTTTCTATCACTATGTTAAGATATCATGACCAAAGCAGCTTATAGAAGAAACAGTTGTTTGGGTACTTAGAGTTTCAGATGATAAGTCCGTGAATATCATGGCAGAGACCATGGTGGCAGACAGTAATGGCAGGCAGAGCACCAGAGCAAACAGTGGTTAAGAGCTTACATCCTGATCTATAAGTATGAGGCAAAGAGCTAACTGAGAATGGTGTGGGATTTTAAAACTTCAAAGCCCACCCACAGTGACACAACTCTTCAACCAGATCACACTTACTAATGTTTCCAAAATTGTTCCACCAACGGGGGACCAGATTTTCGAACATATGAGATAGTAGGGGTCATTTTCATTCAAAGAACTACACTCCTCAATAGCTTCCTATGGAGACAGGAATTAAGATAAAAATTTTAATGTCCCAAAGCATCTCAGGCACTCAGATTCTTGTGTTGTTTTGTTGTTGCTGCTGCTGTTTTGTTTTTGAGACTGAGTTTCATATAGTCCAGGTTGTCCTTCATTCCTGACCTTCCTGATGCTCCATTTACAGGCATGTGTCACCACACTTGTTTTATGATCTTTTTTGTTTTGTTTTGTTTGTTTGTTTGGTTGGTTGGTTGGTTGTCATTTTGCTTTGCTTTTCAAGACAGGATTTCTCTATGTAGCTTTGCCTGACTGGACTAGCTCTGTTGACCAGGGTGGCCTCAAAATCACTGAGATCCAGTGTGTGCCACCACACCTGCTGACCTCTTTTTTTTGAGAGGGTATTTTTTATCTTTTGTGTAGATGAGTGATAAGATTATTTTACTTGTATGTATAGAAGTGTACCACATGTGTGTCTTATTTCCCAGGAGGCCATACGGCATCAAATTCCCTGTAACAGGAGCTACTGAAGATTGTGAACCACCATGGACATGCTAGGAACTCTGCAAAAAAGTAGAGAATGTTTTGCTTTGTTCTAAGATTTATTATGTATATAATGTTGTGTTTTCATATACACCTGCATGCCAGAAGAGGGCAACAATTTTCATTATAGATGGTTGTGAGCCACCATGTCATTGTTGGGAATTGAACTCATGACAAAAAGCAGCCAGTCCTCTTAACATCTGAGCCATTTCTCCAGCCCCACAGAAAGTATTTTTCATCACTAAACCATCTCCTCAGCTTCCTCTTTAGTCTTTGTTATTTCTTGTTGGGAACTGCTGTTTTACCAGCTGCTTTGATATTTAAGTCTCAGCAGAAAGACTGCTTTTTAAGGCCTTCACTGGAGTTAGTGAAGAATTTCAAAGTCTAGCTTCTTTTCTTTGAGACAGCATGTAGGATACCTTGTCAAAATCACACCTCTTGTTTCACTTACTTGTGAATTTAACTCATTATACTAAAGTGCTTTTACTCTGTCTTAAGAGGAGTCTGATATAAAGCAAGGCATCTAGCTTCCACTAGAGCCTCTGGGAAAGGTCCCATGTGTTGTCTGTTGGTTTATCAATTTCAGTCCTCACTCCAGACTCAAGAACAATTCAACTCTACTGGCAGGCTCTGGCAATTACTATTATTATTGTTGTTGTTAATATTATTATTACTTTCTTCCCATTTATATTCCAAACAAATTCACTTTCTTTCATTTCCCCTATGGAACTAAAATGTTCTCAACTCTGGACCTTTGAATACATATGTTCTTTATCCCTTCTGGGGTGTTAGATCCCTCTTGCTTTTCTTTAGGTTTCATAGTGGATTTTATAGTGATGTATACATTTCTTTGCATGGTCTATAGGTTTGTTTATGGTGGAATACCCCACAAGGCTGTAAGCTTTTAGAGAAAGAATGGTGCTTTCATGAATCATTTTCTGTGTGTTCAGGACTAAGAACAGTACTGGGTAACTAATTCACAAACAGTAACTCTCTGTAGAAGGACAAATAACCTTTTAAGTAGTAAATGCCTTGAACAAAGTCTTCGTAATCTGATAGTAATACAGAATTCCCACCTAAAGGATGGGAGCATGTAGCATTTTATTTATTAATGCCAGCCATTGTGCCGACTGTAATAAACTTCTCTTGAAGTCTTTTTATCTTGTTCTGTTACTGCTGTTACTAAGACATCCTCCTCTATGCCTGTTGCCTTCTCTGTGTTCTCTTTCATTTGTCCCATAACAAGTTACTTCCTTTAAGCTTTAGTGAGATTTAGCATCTGGCTTTATCATATGCAAAGACTATCTGTATCTACTTGTTTTGCACAGAAGCTAGGAATGCAGCTCAGAGGTAGAACATTTGCTTCACATATACAAGGTAAAGAAGGAGGTAGAAGAGGAGGAGAAAGAAAAGGAACAGGAGATGCAAAGCATTGCTTCTCTTTATGCAGATGCTCTGCCTTAAATACAGGGATTAACTGTCTTCTTGTATCTGCCTTCCAAACAAGATAGAAATTCCAGATACAGCAACAGTGCTACTTATTTGGTGTTAGTTTTTAACCTGGTCCCTCTCCTGACATTCACTGAATACCTGCTTTATACATAGTTGGTTTTATGAAAATATTCATTTTCTGGGAAGAATGTATGTTTTCATTAGGTTTTATAAGAAAATGTCCAGGGTTTTGCATCCTGCCATACTTATCCCCAGAAGACCATATCTATAAAGTTGATTGTGTCCATTTCTGTAAATCATTTGATGTTATGACTTCAGGATGCATTTTGAACCTTGTTTTCAAGAGCATGCTGTAAACCAGCCCTTAGCTTAAGAGCCATTTTGTGCCTCATTAAAAAAAAAAATTCATCATAAAATGTCCTGTCTGAAAAGAGCATCTGAGATTGTTGTACAATGAACTCAGTAACTTTCATTTTAGTCACTAACATTATTAGTACTGTTTGTTGTTTATCATTATTTTTCTAGAGACCCAAGTATGATGACCCTGGTGTAAGGGACTGTGCACACACTGTTAACTAAGAAAATAAAACCATACATTCAAAACAAGCAAAGCCTTCAAATATTAATAAGAATTAGGTTTAGATTTAGGGCCCCAAAATAATTCAGTTGAAATGTGAGGAAGACATTGAAACACCATTATTCAGCAAGCTTTTAGAGTATGTATATGATGTAAGGATGTACATATAAACACAACTTAAGAATTCTTGGGCATACACACAAAATGTGGAAGTTAATTAAGCAGGGTTTTTTTTTTTTCCTTTCTGTTTTCATGCCAGGAAATTTTTGAACATGTTCCTCCCCTCCCCTCCTGACAGCAGGGGTCCCTTTGGCAATGCTTTCACATAATTGCATCTTTTCAAGAGCAATCTTTGTAAATTCACACTGAGCAAGGAAGAAAGTTGTCAAGAGGCAGAGCAGAAGGATCAGGAATTCAAGGTCATCTTATAGCTGTTTAGTTTCAGGCTAGGCTGGGCTACAGGGGATCCTAACCAAATAATAATAACAGTAATAACCACAATATGTTTTGGCTAAGAGCATATTTGACGATTATTGTTCCAAGTCAGAGCTAACCTCAGGTCACCAACTTTCCTCAGAGAGGAAGCAAGGAAACAATGAGGTCCAGCGCAACAGGATTTTCTGCATACATACCCCTCTCCAACCAAGCCTTCTGACCCAAGCATGTGGAAATGTGTGCTCCCACTGGAGACCAGAGGTGCCTCAACTTGTAGTTCTGGGTGTGTGGGGAAGGCAAAGTCACCGTGGAGCACAACTGTTTGGTCACTGGCCCACTGAGACCATCACAAGCAAACAAAACCACAAAAGAACAACACAAGAAAAAATGTACTGGGTACAATGCACGCAAAGAGAATGGAAGAAGAAAATACCAAAACTCAGAACAGTGGCCTGTCTCTCTATGGGCCCTCTATCCTGTTCCATTCGTGGTGGCCTGCCCTGAAATCAGGATCCACCCAACTACACCAGAGTTTGGAACCGCAAGCATTCAGCCAGACCAGAGACTGGAGTAGCAACTCCAGTATCTGTTGATCTTGACCAGATCTGAGACCCAGAGCAGTAGCCAAGCTATGCCAGACCAGAGACCAGAGACCAGTGGCAGAGGTGCCAAGCCTGGGGCTCTGCATACCACATACATCCCTTGGCACCTCCTTACCACTGTCACTTAGCCTTTGGAGCATGGCTCAAGGCTCCTTGAAATGGGAAATAATAGAATTTAGGAAGATAGAAGGATTCTGTCCCATGTCCTCAGTCAGGCCCAATAATAAAAACCAGACAGTGACAGACAAGACAGTCAAACAAAAAGACAAAACAGCCAGATCCCACTGCTTGTGCAGTAGAAAAATACACAGAGCCAGACAACAGATCCCACCACTCCTGCAGTGGAAAAAATGAAAGTAGGAAATCAGCAAATCTGTGCTGCAGGAGCTAGCTGCCTTGTCCTTATCCAATGATCCAGAGATCACAGAAAACTGAGTTATCTACCACCCTTTACAGATAGGGGCACATTCATGCCCTCTGAGATCCAGAGATCACAGAAAACTGGGTGTTCAACTCTCTTTACAGATGCGCCCCTTCAAGGGGGATATGGACTGTCTTCCAGGCCCCGTGTGGCTCACAGCTCTCCAGAGCATCAGCTTTAACCTTTCTGACCACATAGATTATAGATTTTGCCTCAAGGCTTGAAAACAGAAACTACGGAAACACAGAGGCAGATGCAGACAAACAGACATGGGCAGAGTGCTCACTTAACAGGCTGGTGTTCAGCTTCATGTGCCAGTGGTGCTTGGGGCTCTTGGGAATCCTGTATGAGCACCCAAATGTTATGCCCAGATCTTAGGGTCCCCAAAGATCATCAGGAGCTGGACAACATATGCAAGAGCAGAGAGCTTTATAGGGGCTTAACCCCAGTCCCTCCATGATCACCAACACAGCAGACCAGAGAGGAAAGCCCTGAGAAGTTGCATGGCAGGGTTTTGATTGGAGTCTGAAGAAGGAACAGGAAGTTCCAGTTTAACAGTTACAGGATTGGGTGACATTCAGTGAGGGCAAACATTTTACAAAGTGATTGGCTAGCTAACATAACTAACACTGAGTGAGGTAGCTATAGGTCTCAGGAATGTTAGTTAATTTCTGTGCCATGGAATGTTCTAATACAAGGTTGGTGGGCTGCTCAGCACAAATATCCCAACTCGAGATAAGATACTTTCACATTCTTGTAGTTATCCTCAGACTGTTCCTTGGGTAGGGAATCTTATGACCTTATTTCTGGAATTGGTGACCCATAACCTAGTTTGTGGTGACCTTGTGGAGGGGCCACTAGTTTGGTGACCTTTAGGTAACCACTTTTAGGCCTAATTCATGGTTACCTTTGGAGGTGCCAGGTCTGGTTCTCTCAATTCTAATGATGCATTTGGATTTTGTGGGGGTTGTAAATGGTATGTCCTGTGTCAGAGAGCACTCCAATATTAAGCTGTGATATAGAAGATTAGAACTGATGATGTAAAGTATTTACTATTGCTTAGAAATGAGTGACACCAGTTAGAATTTAGATGAGGGAAGACTGCCTGTAAAACACTCCACAGAGAAGTAGTATGCTAACCAGGCCTGTTAGAGATTAGGATCCCGGAATACATGTTTGCTCATGAGGATTATCTAGAAATGTGGCAGGATGAGGTTTCTAATTTGTAATTTTCCAACGTGTATTTATTAATTCATGAATGTGAATGAAAACATACCAGATTGGTGGGTGTACAATTTGGGTCAGGTAGCTTGATCCAGTGAATATTGAATTTCAAATTAAGTGACTGTCCTATGCCTGTATGTACAATCCTCATTGACATAGTTCTGTCAGTTCATATTTGAGACACAGGCTAGTGGATAAAGCTATGTCTGTCAGGTTACCAGTCTCAGCAGCTAATATTGGACACAGGGGCAACATTAAACAGTATCTTATTAATGGCTTTCCCTCTACCACAGAATGGCCTGTGTTTTTCAAAGTCTGTATGCCTATGTGTTTTTTTCAACTAAGAGCTTAAGAGCACTGGCTGCTCTTCCAGAAGTCATGAGTTCAATTCTCACCAAGCACATGGTGGCTCACAACCATCTATAATGAGATATGGTGCCCTCTTTCAGTGTACAGGTGTGCATGCGTGTAGAACATTGTATAAATAATAATAAATAAATAAATACTTAGAAAAGTCAGTTGTTGGTATTATTAAATTTTTGTTGATGCATCATTTTCCTAGTCTCTTATTAGTTAATATTCTCTGATAATCCCCAGTCATTAAGAATTTCATTCCTTTTTCTCTAGTACTTTGATATTTGTTTTGTTTAAAGCAATGTCTCCTGTAGATCAGCTTTTCACTTGTTATATAGTTTACACTTTATTTCAATACTGAATGCTACCTCTACTGCCCAGTGCCTAGAACACAGTTTTGCAAGTCTTTTCAGGTGGGCCCTGACTGGTCTCTGTGAAGTAAAAGAGACCAGTGAATGAGTGTCCACTGACAGCCCTGGTTTTCCTGTTTTGTTTTGTTTTTTTGTTTGTTTGTTTGGTTTTTTTTTTTTTTTGAAGATGGGACTTGTGTGAGAATTGAGTTCACTGACCTACTTTGAAGCTGGTTACAACACAAAAAGGGAGGAGGAGGAGGAAAGATGGTAATGAGTCAGGTAATCAATTTCAGACAGTCAGTAAAAGTGAAAACTGGATGTTTGAGGGGATTCATACACAATGAAATCAAGAATATGTATTAAGAGCTGAGATTGTTTCTGGAAAGCAAATTTTGATAGTTGAACTAGTTAAAACAACACAGAAGATCTGGAGAAACTGTTGTGGTACTGCCTAACAGGAATGTTTCCCCCATTTGAAATTGCAAAACCAGAGAGAAAAGGTGAGTAACAATTGATGTGCGCTAATATATACCTGAAGTCCTCGAAGAATATTGGACCATAAGGCCATTTTCAACTTTTAAAAATAATTTTTAAGATTATAATGAAATTGTTTTAACCTACTCATTCCTCTCTACTCTTAGGTCTCAAATGCTGGGATGAATGGTTGAGGAGCCTACTTACCAAAGCAAAGTAGACCTTGCTGTCAGGTCCTCCCAGCATCCCTCAGTCCTTACCTGTTACAAGGTATGGGTGTCAAACACAGATCTCTAGCCCAGGAGTGGAGCTGCCCTCCTCCCAGCTGTCCTTCCTTATGTATTCTAACCGTTTTAGTTACCTGGTCATTTTCATTTATCATTTATCCTTCTAGACCTTTGTTCTGGCTCTCCACTTCCCTCTCTCCTCTCGTCTCACATAGCTCAGGGTCATGTCAACTCTAAACTGTCCCAGATTTTCCTGTGTATGACTATGTTCTCTTGTCTATCTATAATAAACTTTTTACTCCAACATTTCTAGGTACAGCCATATCCTTTTTGTTTTATTTCTCATTTTCATTGAGCTCTCATTAACTACTCCTTGCTCTCAAATCCATGGCCATTTGTTTCTTTAATGGTTGTTACTCTTTGGCTTTGACTGAAGTTTTGATGAAGGACTTCCCAACTATGAGGTAGAGGTGATGGAACTGGACACTGAGTGTGTAATGGAATGTGCAACATAAATGGCTTGTATCTGGGAAGATGAGCAGGTGCCCTGGAAAAGTGGAAGATTGTATTTTAAAACATTTCAAAGATGAGGATGTTGCAGGATATTTGATCCCAGTGTGATACCTGAGATTGTGAACTGTAAAAACCCGTGCTTTGTTTGGTGTGGGTGAGCCCTAATACAAACCTTAATTCCAAGAACTTACAATTTATTGTAAACAGGTCATTACGGTATGGTTCCATCAGCCCTAGAACATGCCTTTAATTCAAAAGCTCTCTGTGCACAGGATTTATTAATGTTAATTCTAGGTCAAGAGGTAAAGCAAGAAACCAGCTAACGGGGATTAAGGAGTAAGTGGAACTTTCAGCTGAAATGTATTTAAGACAGAGTGTAAAAGTGGAAGGAGTTTTAGCTTTGTAGATTTTGGGCTTTTTGAGCTTTGAGCTAGAAGCCTTTGGCCTTGGGTTCCTTTCGCCTATCGCCCCCAGAGCTGTCATCTGAACTGGTGAGCTTTTGGAGCTTCTTCCTCTTAGAGGTAAGGTGAGTAGCAAAATCAGATGGGTGCTCTCTTTGCCTTTTCTGTGCTAGCAGGTTTTAAAATCGAATAATTGGGATTTTCATTCTTTTAGAACAAAACTAGGGCTCTGTGTACCCATAGGGGTTAGGGCAAAGCTAGAATGCCTCTGTTATCTGCATCATTTGACCTTTGATCCACTGATAGAGGGGCTACTACTTTTCTGAGACTCAGCTTTATTGTTCAAGCTAATGAGGAACTCTGGGCAGGCATAGCAGTCAGGAGCAATAGTGGGAGGTAGTTGATGGGTTTGTTCTGGGATTTTCCTCTGATGTAGCTCTAAAGAGCTGTGAGTGAGACCAGAGGCCATGTCATGCGGAGTGTGGGGCCATTTTCCCCAGGCCAGGAAGAGAAGGCTGCTGACCTCTCACAGCCTGATCTGCTTTGAAAGAGATGGACTGTGGTTCAGACTGTGGTTCAGGCTGTGGTTCTGTTGGTCTCCATGTGGTGATCTCGGCAGAGACCCTTGGCCTTCAACCCTTCCTGAGTGTTTATTGACCAGAGAAGTGAGGATTTTGTGACCTGAGCAGTAGAAAGTTGTGGTGCTTATAATTTGACTACCTAGTGTGCACACACAGGCATTGGTATTGCAGTGGACAAATTGGAAAACTGAAGGTCTCATTTCTAGAAATGATGAACGTTGTATTGCACATACAGTTTTGTGTAACAAATTTTACAAATCATTTGAAACTAGAAGAAAAGAGGTGGTGGTGGTCATCTTTCAGCAATACTTGATTACGTTTTGTTGTTGTTGTTGTTTTTTACCTTTCAACTACCACTAGTCACAATGGTGTGATTTAGGGAAATTCACTTCGAGGGTACAAAAGGAATTTCTGAGATGCAGAATTTTGTCAGGTGTGCCTGGTTTTAGGTAAGTGGATAGGGCAGATTCCACATCTTATGACATAATTCATGCAGCAAGAAAAAGATACTAAATTATTCTCCAACATTTTTTGTGTGTGAGTGTCGGCAAGGGCTGGGCTGTGCCTGAACCCACAAGGGGACATGAGGGATTGCAAGCCATAGCCCAGCTTTATGATCACCTCCATTTTCCAAGAGACTTCCAGAGTAAAAGGACTCTCTGTAAAGGAGGTTAGTAGTAGCTGGAGTGTCAGAAATATAACAGTTTAGGTGTCGCTTTGTGTTTGTCTTGTAGCAGTTGTGAAATCTGTGTTTATTTAATTTGTATTAATTACAAAATAAAAGTTATCTCTGGTCCAGTGCACATTTTTCATGCTAGAGTTTCCTTAGGTCTTTTCACGTAAACTTGGCTATATTTTAGGCTTATGTCTTTGGCTTTTTCTCTCACCCCTTCATTCTTTCACAAACACTGTACACATTCTTCTTGATTATTGAAGTTTGTGGTAAGTACAGAAATCACATCTTGCCAGAAGATTATGAGATTCATGACAATAGAATCATCCCTTATTTTTCTGTTTTCCTCTGTTTCTTACCAGGTGGCTTTTCTGATATGAGATTGAGATTTTGAATTCTCCTTTAACAAGCACATAAAGATCATTTGCACTTATGTCTGTAGAAGGCAGAAGAGACAACATGGAGGTAGGTGATACCACTTGGCCAGTTTACTCCTTTTCTTTGGACATTTTCTTTAGGTGATCTATCCTTTTTCTTCCAAAGTTTTATTTGTCCAGTGGTCTCCATATTCCTTAGTCTTTCAGAGGCTCTCTGTGGTAGAATCCTGCCCTGTTCCCTGTTTTCTCCCTCTTCTGATGTCCATCCCATTGGCCTTTCTGAGTGAGGATTGATTATCTTACCCAGGGTCCTCCTTCTTCCTTAGCTATACAGATTTCAGTATGATTATCCTATATTATATGTCTAATATACACCATATGTGTCCTTCTGCTTCTGGGATACCTCACTCAGGATAATCTTTTCTAGATCCCACCAATGGCCTGCAAATTTCATGATTTCCTTGTTTTTAATTACTAAGTAGTATTCCATTGGGTAAATGTGCAATTTCTGTATCCATTCCTCAACTGAGGGACATCTGGGTTGTTTCCAGCTTCTGGCTATTATGAATAAAGCTGCTTTGAACATGGTGGAGCAAATTTCCATGTTATGTACTTGAGCATCATTTGGATATATGCCTAGGAGTGGTATAGCTGGATCTTGAGGAAGCACTATTCCTAATTGTCTGAGAAAGAGCCAGATTGATTTCCAAAGTGGTTTTACAAGTTTATATTCACACCAACAATGGAGGAGGGTTCCCCTTTCTCCACATCCACACCAGCATGTGTTGTCAATTGAGTTTTTTATCCTAGGCATTCTGATGGGTGTAAGGTAAATCTCAGGGTAGTTTTGATTTGCATTTCCCTGATGACTAAGGACTTTGAGCATTGCTTTAAATGTTTCTCTGCCATTCAATATTCCTCTGTAAGATTTAGGGTTGGAGAAGATACTTTCCTAGTATGTAGGATGATGTTTTGATCTGATGACAGTCTTCTGCTTTACAGAAGATTTTCAGTTTCATGAGGTCCTATTTATTGAATGTTGATTTTAGAGCCTGTGCTGTTGGTGTTCTTTTCAGGAAGTTGTCTCCTGTGCCAATGAGTTCAAGGCTCTTCCCCACTTTTTCTTCTAACAGATTTGGTGTATCTGGTTTTATGTTGAGATCTTTGATCCACTTGTGCTTTAATTTGGTTCAGGGTGATGAATATGGATCTATTTGCATTTTCTACATGTAGACATCCAGTTAGACCAGCACCATTTATTGAAGATTCTGTCATTTTTCCATTGTATGATTTTGGTTTTTTTGTCAAAAAAAAAATAAATAAAGTATCCGTAGCTGTGTTGGTTTATTTCTGAGTCTTCTGTTTGATTCCATTGATCCACCATTATGTACCTATGCTAGTAGCATGCAGTTTTTTATTATTATTGCTCTGTGGAACAGTTTGAGATCCAGAAGATCTGTTGTTGTACAGATTGTTTTAACAATTCTGGATTTTTTGTTTTCTATATGAAACTGACTTTTTTTTCTTTAAAGGTCTGTAAAGAATTGTGTGGGTATGTGATGGGAATTGTACTGGATCTGTAGATTGCTTTTGGCAGGATGGCCATTTTCATTGTTTTAATCCTACCAATCCATGAGCATGGGAGCTCTTTTCTTCTTCTGATATGTTTTTTCAATTACTTCCTTCAGAAACTTGAATTGTTTTTTAAACAGGTCTTTCAGTTGTTTGGTTAGAGTCACACCAAGGTGCTTTATGTTATTAGGGGCTATTTTGAAGGGTGTTTTTACCCTAATTTCTTTCTTGGCCCTTTTGTCTTTCAGATATAGGAGGGCTACAGAATTTTTGTTAATTTTGTATCCAGCCCTTTTGCTGAAAGTGTTTATCAGCTGAAGGAGTTCTCTGGTTAAATTATGGGATCACTCATGTATATCATCATATGCATGGGACAACTACTGCCACCTCTGCTGAGCAGGGAGACCCATGCTTGGGCAAGGGGAAGTACAGGGGGGGGTTGAATATTCGACACTCTCAATCCTCGGAGATGTCCATGGGTGACCTGGCTACAAACTCTCCAAACTCACAGATTTTCCCCTCTCACCCAGGAAACCTCAATGTGGATGTTCTGGCTTCAGCAGCCCCTCCATTCACAAATTTCAGAATTTTAGATCCTGTTCCCCTCAGAAACATTGCACACTGTTTGCTGCCATGCTGGACCCCTTTCCTTTTCTTAGATTCTTAGAAAGTTCTTCTCCTATCAGGTTAGTATCATAAACCTGAGATCAAATATCCATTGTATTTCTAATCCATGCCTCTCTTGGTGCTGATCTTGCTTTTAAAGGTCTAATCACCTTTTTACATTTTAAATAAGCATTTTCAAAAGCCAAAAATTCAATTGATATTTTTCTGGCTTCTGAATCTGATATGTTCACTAGGCTGGAGTATCAAAAGAATTTTCTATGGACTGTTACAGCTAGAATGAGATCACCAGTGGTAGTGGAAATTCGGGTGTTCTAGCCTATGGCAATACCAAAGTGTTACCATTCTTGGTTAAGCTGCTGTGCTAAGCACCTCAGAAATGCAGGTGAAAGTCCATGCCTGGTTGGTTGCAACCAAGACTCAGGCCTGGTGAGACACAGACCCAGTGAGTCCTAGGCCCAGTGGGCCATTGAGCAGGCCCAAAGGGAGATAAATGATGACTCTCAGGGGCCATGATGGAAGGCTGATGGTATCAAGTGGCATACAACCAACCACATGGATTCACACCCAGCATGTTTATTTGAAGTCAGGGATTTATAAACCTTGGGCAAAGAGAAGGATTTTGAGGATGAATGTTTGATTTACTATGGTCTAGGGGTCAAGGATACTTGGCTTATGTATGCATGAAAATGTATATTCATTTTCCATGCAGTATCATGGTCCTATTGCAAGAAGGAGAACACAGTACTTAATTATCCTATTTGTAGGGGGAAAATCTCTGAATACAGTTGAAAGTCACTGCTGAAGAATAAGATCCTAAGCAGGGTGATGCATTTCTAGGAATTTAGAGATGCTTGTTGGAGCAGTTTTCTTATCAGGAAAGGGTTTGGCTAATAATCTGCCCTGAGGCTCTTTATCAGACCTGGGGTCAAACATATCAGGGAGTGGATTTTTAGGCCCTTCCTTGAGAAAAAAGAGTTCACCTTCATAGACTGAGTGCAAATAAATGGCTATCCAAAGATGTCAGAGTTTACCCTAATCCAGCAAAGCCTCACATCCCTCAAATGTTTGTTGGCTTTATTTAAGGAATTTATTGGTTTCCTCCAATAGTGTGATTATGTTTTGCCTGGATTTCCTTATGGGATTTATTCATATCACATACCACAGCACATCCTGAATATACAAACGTAGCTGAAAGCATACAAAAAAAAATCTTTAAACAAACAAACATCATGAAGATGATGAAGATGATATTGATCATTACAGCAATTGGTGCAAAAGGAGGTGCTTAAGTATATAATACAAGCACACTGTTTCTATAAAAATCTGCTTTCTTCTACTTGACATTTAAAAGTTTACATTTTCTGACACTGGTGCAGACATATATGCAATCATCAATCACAGAAAATAATATGGTTCCCAAATGATCATAACAGATATCCCTTTCTTTATCATAAGAGTATGAGATAATTTTAGTAGTCAAAATTATTTTATTCTAATGTTGAAACATTTGTATGCTTTAATGGAATCTCTTCAATTGGAATAGCCCTCCACCTCCAATACATTTTTTATTGTTGCCAAAGGAAATAACCAGATTGCACAAGTTGAGTAATGGCCAGTGATGTCTTTGATTTTGATTTTGACTATAATCCTATTGTATTTGCTTATAGGACTATGTTATATTTGTAGGCCTATCTTTGTGTTTCCTTTTGACAGGGGTGCTATGTATACTGTGTGATTTGTTTATATATATATTATATTATATTATATTATATTATATTATATTATATTATATTAATTTTTTCTCTTGAAAGGAATAGACCTTCACATATTTTTGCCTTCTGAAAAATTATTATATTATGCTATAATTCCTTGAGTTTCTGTTGATTTGGGGACTTGATTTAGAGAAACAGTTTTACTTTTCTCTTCTTGATCTTAAAGGCTTCCCTCTCCTCATTCCTTGGTATATCTGTGTTTTCAAATTCTTGCAATCGTCAATGTATTGGTTTTTACTACTTAAGTGACTGATAGAATTAATACAATATTTTTGTTTTTTTATATTTTTTCTTTATTAATTACACTTTATTCACTTTGTATCCCCCCTGTGATTCTCTCCCTTCTCCCATCCCAATCCCTCCCTTCCTCCACCTTCTGCATGCATGCCCCTCCCCAAGTCCACTGATAGGGGAGGATTTCTTTTCCTTCTTTCTGATCCTCATCAATTAGGTCTTATCAGGAATGGCTGCGTTGTCTTCTTCTGTGGCTTGGTAATGCTGCTTCCCCCTCAGGGGGAGGTAATTAAAGAGCAGGCCAATCAGTTCATGTCAGAGACAGTCCCTGTTCCTATTAAAATGGAACCCACTTGGATACTGAACTGCCATGGGCTACATCTGTGCAGGGGTCTTAGGTTTTCTCCATGCATAGTCCTTGGTTGGAATATCAGTCTCAGGAAAGTCCCCTGTGCTAAGGTATTTTGGTTCTGTTGCTCTCCTTGTGGAGTTCCTGTCCTCTCCAGATCTTACTGTTTCCCACTTCTTTCCTAAGATTCCATGCACTCTGCCCAAAGGTTGCCCATAAGTCTCAGCATCTACATTGATAGTCTGCAGGGCAGAGCTTTTCATGGGTCCTCTGTGTCAGGCTCCTGACTTGTTCCCTCTTACTTTTTCATATATTGTTGTATCTTTGTCCTTATTAGCTTCAGTTGTCAACATTTCAAAGCCTACAGTCATCTGAGGGAGCCTCAATTAAGGGCATGCCCTCAACAGAGAAGCTGGCTGCTATATCTGTGAGAGATTGTGTTGACAGATGATTGATGTGGGAAGGCTCTTCCACTGAGAGATGCAATAACCCTAAGAAAATGGGCTTGGCCCACGTAAGATAACTACCTGAGCATGAGACAGTGATTAAGTAGGAGACCAACCCAAAAACGTTTGTCATGGCTTTGGCCTTAATTTCATTCAAACTTGACTTTCTATGCTAAGCTCCCAAAATGATGGACTGTGATCTGACACAACCAAACTCAATGAGTAAACCCATTTATGACCTGGGATTCTTTTGGTTACGGGATGTAGTCACAGAACAAAGTAGCAAATTAGAACAAATATATATATATATATATATATATATATATATATATATATATATATATATATACACAAAGAGTGATTTCACTGCTGGACACAACCTTGGAATATTCACTTTTTAAGGAATATGGAAAACATCAGGATTTAAGATGGGAAAAACTTTAGAAAGCTGTATACAGAGCTTCATCGGCTATTCTGGTAGGACTTAGTTGATCAGAGTGTTGACAGTAATGCAGACAAAGTAAGTCCAGGTCATAGGATTTCAGTGGAAAATAGACTCCATGGAAAATTAAGCTAGAGGTCATTTGTGTGATATTTTAGCTGCAAATCATGCTTATTCTGCCCATGCCTTGAGAAATTGAGTAAAGTAGAATTAAAAAATAATGGGCTGGATTTCTTAAATGGAATGTTGAATCTGTTGAATGGATATTATTAGTGAGATGTTCAGGGTCAGAGTAAAAGAATGAGCCAAGTGGAGCAGAAATAAATGTAAGGTCTTTGGTTTGTAGAGAAAAACACTAGGTAGTTTTAGATGGCAGAAACGTAGTGAAACAGAGACAGGAATTTTCAAGGAGATTATTGCCATCAAAGAGAAGGTCCTAGCTTTGGATCTGAAGCCTAAGATGGTTTCCATAGATTAATACTCCCTCTTGCTAATTCTTCTGTTAATGGAAGGAGTAGGCAACGTGATTCCTAGTGCCAGGAAAGAACTTCATATGAAAGCTGCTCCAAATGTGGTCAAAGTGTGACAACGTCCATCCCAATTTAGAATCCAACTTGACAGGCTCACCCATGTTGTGCTGGTTCTGGAAACAAGAAAGATTCAAAATTTAAGGTAATGGATGCTTTCTTTGTGGTTTCTGTTCAGCACTGTGCCAGCCATCTGTGTTTGGCAGAATCAGATCCCCAGTGAAGATGCTGTAAAAGTTCATTGCATGAAGCAGGGTCAAGTTGTACCTTGACACTACAAGATGTTCAGATACCTAAGTTATGAGACACATCTAATACTGTGCTGCCTTTAGGAAGTGGAAGTAACCAAACAGAAATGTATGATACATTGCAGGGATAGGACCATCTAAGCCTTTTGAATCAGCAACAGGATTTGTTGTTTTCCTTGCTGATCTTTTTTCCTTGGTCCAGTCTCCCATCACTATATACTGGAATGAAAATGGGTATTCTGTGCATCTATGTTGGAATGATGTAACTTGTTTCTGATGTTACAAGATGTGGCACCCAAGAGATTTTTCTTCTGTGTCAGTAGAGACTTTGGACATTTGGACAGTGTATGAGCTATTGCAGAATTTTAGGATCATTGAAATTAGACTACATTTTCATTATGTGATGACAATAATTCTACAGTGAATTTGGTCAGAACATATTTGATTGAATCAAAATAGCTCCCAGAGAAGATAATGTTTCTGTTTTGATATTGAAGAAAAAGTTTCTATGTAGCTGTGGCTGTCCTGAAAGTTGGTATGTAGACCAGGCAGGTTTTGAACTTACAAGTCTAACTGCAGTCGAGTATTTGGCTTAAATTTAGTCCAACATGCCTGGCATGAACATCATCATCATTGGCCGCTGAGCCTGGAATGTAGGGTCAGGTGTATGACAACCTTCCTACTTGTTCTGTTTGGTTCTTTTTAACTTTATTTATTTATTTATTCACATTTAATTCATTTTTAATTTAAATTTGTTTCTTAATAATTTATTCTCTGACATGAACTTGGCTCTTTGATCACCTCCTCCTGGAGGGTGCAGCCTTGTGAGGCCAAAGAGGAAAATGATGCAGCCATCCTTGATGAGACATGATAAGCTAGGATCAGACAGAAGGGGAAGAGTTCCTCCCCTATCAGGAGACTAGAAAAAGGGCATGGGAGGGAAGAAGGAGGGTGGATGGGACTGGGAGTTACAGTAGGGATACAAAGTGAATAAATTGTAATAAATAAATAAATAGCATTTAAAAATAATTTATCTGCTTAACATCCCAGTTGAAACCCCTCCCTTGTCTCTTGCTGGCCTTACCCTCCTTTCCTCTTTACCTCTTATCTAATTTTCTACTTCTCAGATGGTAGGAGCCCTCCTATCAATTCTCACTAGGACTGCCTGTATCCTCTTCCTTTGTGACATGCAATGCCCGCTCCACCACGGGGAAGTGATTAAAGAGCAGGTAACAGAGTCCATGTGAGAGACATGGGATCCTCTTACTATGGATCCCACATGGAGACTGAGCTGCCTATCAGCTACATCTGAGCAGGGGTCTGGGTCCTCTTCATGAATTGTCTTTGGTTGGTGCATCAGTCTCTGCAGGTCCCCTGGGCCCAGATTCATTGGACTTGTTGGTCTTCTTATGGACCTCCTGTCAGCTTTGGGTCTTTCTATCCTCCCACTCTTTCCTATGACTCCCTGTGCTCTGCCCAAAGTTTGGCTGTGAGTCTTAACATCTGCTTCAATCCCCTGCTGGGTAGAGTCTTTCAGAGAATATGTATGTTAGGCTCTCATCCTCTTCCCTCTCCTCAGTCACTTCTGATGTCAATTCTATTTGCCCTTTTGAATAAGAATTGACCATCCTCCATAGGGTCCTCTTTTTATTTAGCTCCTTTAGGCCTGTGGCTTGTAGTATGTTTATCCTGTATTATGGCTATTATCCACTTACAAATGAGTATATATCATGCATGTCTTTCTGGTTTTGGAATAACTCGCTTAGGATGATAATTCCTAGTTCCATCCACTTGCCTGAAAATTTCATGGTTTCCTTTTTGTTTTTCAATACCCAAGTAGCATTCCATTGTGTAAATGTACCACAATTTCTGTAAAACAATGGTTTGTTTGAGAGACATGTAGTTTGTTTCCCTATTCTGACTATTATGAATATAGATGCTATGAACATAGTTGAGCAAATATCTATGTTGAATGGTGGATCATCTTTTTGATATATTCCCAGGAATAGTATAGCTGGGTCTTGAAGTAAAACTATTTCCAATTGTCTGAGAAAGCATCAGATTGATTTCTAAAGCGGTGGTATAAGTTTGCACTCCCACCAGCAATGGAGGAGTGTTCCTCTTTCTCCACATTCTTGCTAGCTTGCTGTCACTTCAGGTTTTAACATTAACCATGATGGGTTTAAGATGGAATGTCATTTGCATTTCCATGATGGCTATAGATATTGAGCATTTAATGTCCACCATTTTGATATTCCTCTGTGGATAAATCTCTGTTTAGTTCTGTACCCCAGTTTTAAATTGGATTATTTGGATTGTTGGAGTTTAATTTCTTGAGTTCTTTATATATATTGTTTATTAGCTCTTTCTGTTGTATGTAGGGTTGGTGAAGATCTTTTCTCAGGCTGTAGGCAGTCATTTTGTTCTATTGACAGTGTTCTTTGCTTCATAGATTTTTGTTTCATGAGATCCTATTCATTAATTCCTGATCTTAGAGCAAGTGCTCTTGGTGTTCTGTTGAGGAAGTTACCTTCTATGCCAATGAGATCGAGGATCTTTCTCACTTTTTTTTTCTAACAGATTTAGTGTATCTGGTTTTATGTTGAGGTCTTTGAACAACTTGGACTGCAGTTTAGTGCAGGGTGATAAATATGGATCTATTTTCATGTTTCCACATGTAAACTTCAGGTTAGACCAGCACTGTTTATTGAAGATGCTGTCCTTTTTCCATTGCATGGTTTTGGCTTCTTTGTCAAAAATCAAGTGAACATAATTGTGTGGGTTTATTTATGGGTCTTCACTTCAATTCCATTGATCCACTGATTGTTTTTATTATAGTACCATGCAGTTTTTATTACTATTGATATATAATAGACCTTGAGATGAAGAATGGTGATACCTACTAAAGATCCCCTATTGTACAGGATTGTTTTAGCTATTCTGGCTTTTTTATTTTTCCATAAGAAGCTGAGAATTGTTCTTTAAGTTCTTTAATGAATTATGTTGATATTTTGATGGGAATATCATTGAATCTGTAGATTGTTTTTGTTACGATGGCAATTTTTACTATGTTGATCCTACTGATCCATGAGCATGAGAGATATTTTTATCTTCTGGTATCTTTTTCAATTTCTTTCTTCAGAGGCTTGAAGTTTTTAGGGTTTGTTGTTGTTGTTGTTGTTGTTGTTGTTCATATAGGTTTTTTACTGGCTTGTTGAGGATAACACCAAAATACATTATGTTTTTTTGGTTGTTGTTGTTTTTTTTGTTTTGTTTTTTTACTGGCTATTGTGAAGGGTGTTATTTTCCTAATTTTTTTCAGTCCATTTGTCTTTTGCATACAGGAGTGTATTTTTTTGAGTTTTTTTTTAAGTGAACTTTATATCCACCCACTTTGCTGAAGTGTTTTTCAACTGTAGGAGTTCCCTACAGTAGAATTTTGGGCTCATTTTTGTATACTGTCATATCATCTGTGAATAGAGATACTTTGACTTCTTCCTTATCAATTTGTATCCCCTTAATCTCCTTTAGTTGTCTTATTGCCCTAGATAGGTCTTTGAGTACTGTAGTGAAGAGATTTGGAGAGAGTGTGTAGCCTTGTCTTGTCCCCAAGTCCAGTGGAATTGACTTAAACATTCTTTTCATTTAGTTTGATGTTAGCTATCTACTATTCTGTATATATTCTGTATATTCTGTATATATTCTGTATACTATCTTTACTATTTTTAGATATGTGCCTTGTCCCTGGTCTCTCCAAGACTTTAAACAAGAATAACTGTTGGATAATGTCAAATGCTTTTTCAGCATCTAAGAAAATGGTCTTTTTTTCAATTTGTTTATACAGTGGATTACATTGATGGATTCCATATACTTAACTACCCTTGCATGCCTGGGATGAAGCCTACTTGGTCATGGTGGATGATATCTTTGATGTGTTCTTGGATTTGGTTTGCAAGTATTTTATTGAGTATTTTTACATCATTGTACATAAAATAGATTGGTCTGAAGTTCTCTTTCTTTTGGGGAATCCTTGTGGATTTATCAAGGTGACTGTGTTCTTACAAAAGGAATTTGGTCATGTTGCATCCATTACTATTTTTTGAAATAATTTGGAGAATATCAGTATTCGCTCTTCTTTGAAGGTCTTGTAGAATTCTGCTCTGAAATCATCTTGCCCTTGGCTTTTTTTGGTTGGGAGTATTTTGATGGCTGCCTCTAATGCCTTAGGCACTATAAGACTATTTAATATCTTTACCTGATGTTGATTCAACTTTGGTAAGTGGAATCTAAAGAGAATTGTATATTTTAGATTTTGAAATTTTGGGGCATATAGGCTTTTGACATAAGAGTTAATGGTTCTTTAGATTTTCTCAGTGTTTGTTATATCTTTTTCTTTCAGACTTTGTTGATTTGGATAGTGTCTTTCTGCCATTTACTTAGTTTGGCTAAGAATTTGTCCGTGTTTTTTATTTTCTCAAAGAACTAGCTCTTGGTTTTGTTGATTCTTTGAATTATTATCTTTGTTTCTAATTCATTGTTATCAGCCCTGAGTTTGGTTTTTCCTAGTGGTCTACTCTTGCTGGGTGTGTCTGCTTCTTTTTTCCTAGGTCTTTCAGGTATGCCATTAAGTTGCTTGTATGGGATGTCTGCAATAACTTATGATGGCCTTTGTTGGTATTCAAACTCCTCTTCAGACTGCTTTCATTGCATCCCATATGAAGTTGAGAAATCTTCTATCAAGGTTTGTATACTATTCTGTTGGTATTTTGATGGAAATTTCATTGAACCTGTAGATTGCTTTTGGTAAGATGTCCATTTTTACTATGTTAACCCTGCTAAGCCATGAGTATCGGAGATAGTTACATGTTCTGATATCTTCTTCTAATTCTTTCTTCAGAGACTTGAAGTTTTTTTCATGCAAGTCTTTGACTTGCTTGGATATGGTCACACCAAGGTACTTTATGTCCTTTTTGGCTATTTTGAAGGGTGTTGTTTCCCTAATTTCTTTCTCAGCCCTTTTATCTTTTGTATACAGGAGGGCTACTGATTTTTTTTTTGAGTTAATTTTGTATCCAGCCACTTTGCTGATGGTGTTTATCATCTGTAGCATGTCCCTGGTAGAAGTTTTGGAGTTACTCAGGTATACTATCATATAATCTGCAAATAGTGATACTTTGACTTCTTCCTTTCCAATTTGTATCCTTTTGGTCTCCTTTAATTTTCTTCTTGTTCTAGCAAGGACTTCAAGAACTATGTTGAAGAGATATGGAGAAAGTGAGCAGCCTTGCCTTGTCCCTGAATTCAGTGGGATTGCTTTAAGTTTCTCTCTGTTTACTTGATGTTGGCTACAGGCTTGCTGTATATTGCTTTTACTATGTTTAGGTGTGTGCCTTGTATCCCTGATCTCTCCAATAGTTTAAACATGAATGGATGCTTGATTTTTTCAAATGCTTTTTCATCATCTAAGGAGATTATCATGTGTTTTTTTCTTTCAATTTTTTAATATTGTGGATCACATTGATGGATTTTTGTATAGTGAACCTCCCCTGCATACCTGGCATGAAGCCTACATGGTCATAGTGGATGATATATTTGATGTGTTCTTGTATTGGGTTTGCAAAGTATTTTGTTGAGTATTTTTGCATCAATGTTCATAAGGGAGATTGGCCTGAAATTCTCTTTCTTTGTTGGGTCTTTGTGAGGTTTAGGTTACAAGGTGACTGGCTTCAATGATTGAGTTTCGTAGTTCTTCTGTTCCTATTTTGTGGAATAAATGGAAGATAGCTGGAGTTACCTCTTCTTTGAAGGTGTGGTAGAATTCTGCACTGAAACCATCTGGTCCTGAGCTTTTTGTGGATTGCAGTCTTTTGAGGAATGCTATTTCCTTAGTGGATAAAGGACTATTTTATTGATTTACCTGCTTTTGATTCAGCTTTGGTAAGTGTAATTGATTAAGAAAATTGTCCATTTCATTTAGATTTTCAATTTTTTTGGCATATAAACTTTTGAAGTAAGTCCTAACGATTATTTGGATTTCCTTAGTGTCTTTTGTTTTGTCGCATTTTCATTTCTGATTTTGTTAATTTGGATAATCTCTCTCTGCTTTTAGTTAGTTTGGCTAAGGGTTTGTCTATCTTGTTAATTTTCTCAAAGAACCAGGTCTTGGTTTCATTGATTCTTTGAATTGTTTTATTTGTTTCTAATTTATTGATTTTAGTCTTGAGTTTGATTATTTCCAGGTGTCTATTCTTTTTTGGTGTTTCTGATTCTTTTCTTCTAGGGCCTTTAGATGAGCTATTAATTTGATTGTGTGAGATGTTACAAATTTCTTCTTGAAGGCACTTCGTGCTATGAACTTTCCTTCTAGCACTGCTTTCATTGTCTCCCATAAGTTTGGTTGTGTTGTGTCTTCATTTCCATTGAATTCTAGGAAGACTTGAATTTCTTTCTTTATTTCTTCCCTGACCCAGCTGTCATTTAGTAGTGAGTTGTTCAGTTTCCATGTGAGTGTAGGCTTTTTGCTATTTCTGTTGTTGTTGAGGTCCAGCTTTAGTCCATGGTAATTAGATAGGATACAAGGCATTATTTCAATCTTCTTATATCTGTTGAAACTCACTTTGTGACCAACGATATGGTTTATTTTGGAGAAGGTTCCATGAGGTGCTGAGAAGAAGGTAAATTCTTTTGTCTTTGGGTGTAAGATTCTGTAGATATCTGTTAGGTCCATTTGATACATGACCTCTATTAGAGATATTGTTTCTTTGTTTAATTTCTGTTGTTTACCTGTCCTTTGTTGAGAGTAGGGTGTTGAAGTTTCCCAGTAGTAATGTATGGGGATTTGTGTGCGGTTTAGGTTTTATTAATGTTTCTTTTACAAATGTGGGTACCTTTGTATTTGGAGCATAGATGTTCAGAATTATGATTTCTTCTTGGCGGAATTTTCCTTTGATGAGTATGAAATGAGCTTCCTCGTGTCTTTTGATTAATTTTGATTGAAAATCTACTTTATTAGATATTAAAATGGCTACTCCTGCATGTTTCTTGGGTCCATTTGCTTGGAACCTTCCACCTTTTTACTCTCAGGTAATGTCTATCTTTTTGACTTAGATGTGTTTCTTGTATGCAACAGATTGTTGGGTCTTGTTTACATATCCATTCTGTTAGTCTGTGTCTTTATTGGAGTGTTAAGTCCATTGATGTTGAGGGAAATTAATGACCAGTGGCTGTTAGCTCCTTTTATTTTGATGTTGCTTGTGGTAGTGTGTTTGTGTGCTTGGTTACTTTTAGTTTTGCTGTAGTGACATTATTTCTTTCCTGTGTTTTCCTGAATGTAGTTAGCTTTCCTGGGTTGTAGTTAGTTTTCCTTCTAGGAGCTTCTGTACCTCTGGATTTGTGGGTAGGTATTATTTAAATTTGTTTTTGTCATTAAATATCTTGTTTGCTCCATCTATGATGACTGAGACTTTTGCTGGGTATAGTAGCCTGGGTGGTCATCTGTGTTCTCTTAGGGTCTGCATGATATCTGTTCAGGCCCTTCTGGCTTTCATAGTCTCTGATGAAAAGTCAGGTGTGATAATGATTGGTTTGCCATTATATGTTACTTGGCGTTTTTTCTTTTCAGCTTTTAGTATTTTTTCTTTGTTCTGTATACTTACTGTTTATTATGTGGTGGGAGGATTTTCTATTCTGGTCTAATTTATTGGGTGTTCTTTAGGCCTCTTGTATTCTTGTAGACCTCTCTTTTAAGTTGGAGAAATTTTCTTCTATGATTTTGTTGAAAATATTTTCTGGGCCTTGGAGGAGGAAATCTTCTTTTTCCTCGATTCCTATTACTTTTAGGTTTTGCTTTTCATGTTGTCTTGGATTTCTTGGATGGTCTGTGTCAGGAATTTTTTAGATTTAACATTTTCTTTGATAGCTACATCTATTTATTCCATTGTGTCTTCCACACCTAAGATTCTTTCTTCCATCTCTCGTAGTCTATTGCTTATGCTTACTTCTGTAGTTCCTCTTTTCTTCCCTAAGTTCTTTCTCTCCACAGTTTCCTCCACTTGTGTTTTCTTTAATTTTTTTCCAATTCTCTTATCAGATCTTGAGCCATTTTGTTGATTTCCTTCACTTCTCTGACTGTATTTTCCTTCAATTCCTTCAGCTGTTTGTTCAAACAATCCTCTGTTTTTTTTAATATCTTTTAGTGATTTAAGTATTTCCTCTCTAAAAGCCACAAATTACTTGGCTGCAACTTCCTGTATTTCTTTAAGGATGTCCATAATCTGTTTGACTTTATCTTCCTCCATTTCTTTGCAAAAGGCAATAATCTGTTTGACTTTATCTTCATCTAGATCTTTATGTAGTTTATTTTTTTCCGCTATTATCCTGTTCATAAGCACAGATGTAAGGTCATCTTCTTGAATTTCATTTACCATGGTGTGTCCAGGGCTGCTTGCCCCTGAATAACCAGGTTCTGGAGATGCCATACTGCTCTGTCTTTTGAGCTTTTACACTTGCCTCTACCCATTTGGCTAGTTTAGGTGTTGGGTGCTAGTTTCTGGCGCTTCCTGGAATCCTGTGGTGGGGATAATCCCCTTGGCAGGAAGATGATTTTTCCTGAAGGAGGGCTCCTCAGCTTTTGGGGTACTGTCACTGAATAGCAGGTATTTCTCAGGAACTGCCAAAACTCATCACAGGCATAGAGACCTGAGCAGTAATTGTGGTCTTTGTTAGTCAAGGGGGCTCTTCTCTCACCCAGAGAAGTCCTGGAGACAGCTGTCCTGCTTCTGGCTCTCTTGCTGTGAATTTAGTAAGCTGTAGCTGTAACCTGGGTACCCCATGGTTTGGTCAGCTTAGTTAGGGATAACTGGTTGTCCCTTGGAGCAGTATCTGGGGGTTGATCTTGGGGATCCCAAGCTTCTGTAGGTCTGAGGTTAGAGCTCTGTGCCCCAGTACCGAAGCAGTAACCCGTGGCAGCTGATCACTGCTCTCCCATGTGTAGCAGGAGGCTAGAGTCTGGAGCCTGTGAATAACCAGAAACATCTCCAGAGCTAGGTGTCCTGAGGTAGGGTCAGATGTTTTCCCCACCTTTGGGTTTTCTCCCAACATGAAGACCTAGTCTGTGGTGTTTGACATGGTGTGTAGAATGGGTAGGCACTTGCCAGATGGCTACCAAGCTGGTGACTGGGAAAGAACCTGAAAACATTTCCAAGAATGTTCCCATGTGTGGTGGTGGTAGTATGTGTGTGGGGGGAGTTGGCTGAGTGCTCTAAGCTGGGACCTGCTCTTTCCCTGCCTGTGGGGTTTTATCCAGACAGGGAAACCCATCCTCTAGTGTCCTGGGGCACAGAGTTCTGTCTGTGATGGAGAGTAGGGCATGCAGGTCTCGCAACTTGAGGCCCACTCAAGGCTAGCAGCTGTGCACCCACCAGCCTGCAGGACCTTTTCCAGGGATAGACTGGGTGACCTGAGGTCAGTCCAACTTTCTTCTTCCCTGTTCTTTTTTTTTTTGAGACTGGGGCTCCCAGTCTCTGGTGCCCAGGAGCACACAGTTTTGCCTGGGAAGGTGATCAGGACACACAGGTGCATCCTGCGCCTGAGATATTTTCCGGGTTCTCACTGAATAACCTGAGAGTGGAACTGAATGATCCCCACACCACTGAGTTTCCTCTCACCTGGGAAACACGATTGCTGTTCTTTTAGGACCCAGAGTTCAGTCTTTTAGTTGCTGTACCAACATTGCTGTCTTGCTCCTGTCCTGGTCCTCCTGGCAATGCCATCTTGGATTCCCTTTTGCTCATCCCTTTCAATTAATTTTGATTGAAAATCTGTTTTATTAGATATTAGAATAGTTACTCCTGCTTGTTTCTTGGGTCCCTTTGCTTGAAAAACTTATTCCTGCTGCAACATCCAAGGAATTTTCCCAGAGATTTGCTGGGCACTCTGAGGTTGGACCCAATTGTTTCCCTCATCATTGGTTTTCTTCTTACCTTGGAAACACAGTCAGTGGTGTTTGGGGGAACACAGATCCAACTATTGGTCACTGTGCAGTCTCTGCTACCCAGGTTATCAGACACAGTGTACAATCACCCCAGCCATCTGGGATCTATTGTTAGGTTTTACTGAATATAAGTATTTTGATTGTATGCATGAATATGCACCTCTTGTGTGCCTAATCCTCACAGTAGTCTGAAGATGTCTTCAGAATTCATGAACTTATAGCAATTGAAAGTAGAGGGTCCCAGGTAAACACTGACAATTGAGCCCAATTATATCCTAGAGCAGTAAGAGCTCCTCACTGCTGAGCCATTTCTCCTATCTTATGTTGCTCATTTATGATCATCATTTACACCGCTAATATTTTTGTCTTCTATTTTTACCTGTTTAAACATGCATTCTCTTTTAGTAAGATATCATTGAAGTTACAGTTTAAGCTGGGGCACTGCGGAATTCTGGAAAATAAATATACAACAGGAGTGAATGTATAATTCCTTGTAGAAGCTTCAGTAAAGACCTCTGAGTTCTTTCAATATTTTGTGTTTGTTTGATTGACTTTTAAGGGAGGCTCTGTCTTACTATATAGGTCTGGCTGTCCTAGAACTCTTTGAATAGATAATGCTGACATCCAGTTCAATAAGATACAGCTGCGTCTGCCTCCTGAGTGATGGAATTGAAGGCATGACAGAATACACCCAGCTTGTCCACCATTTTTTGTAGTTAGTAACTGTTAATAAATTTCTCTGATCTGTACTTAGTATTGATCATCTGTTAATTTCTTTCTCTGTGTGTCTCTGTCTCTATGTCTCTGTCTCTCTATTTCAAACCCTTCTCTCTGTTTGTCTTTGTCCACATTAATTGCCATGTCTATTCCAAAGCTATATCCTCTTCAAAAAGTTCAGATATGATACAGTTAAAACTTGTTATTCCGTTTTCTTCTAAAATGACTTAGTGATAACATTAATACTTCTTTTTTAATAGAAAAGTTTTAATCTTTATTTTTAATCTATAGACTACATTATTTAGTAAGGAGGATATACAAAACAATGATCAAAGAATAATCGTGTGTTCTATTCCTTTTCTTTTGTCTGATCACTCAGAAATATGGTGCTATTGGCTATGATTGTTGTTGCTTGCCACTCACATTATTTTTATCCATGTATTCACTGTAGTCAACTTTCCCTTCCACAAATATATGAGCCCCCCTCTTCAAATACTGATATGCCACATCCCTGAGCCCTGGTCAAAACATAATATTCAGTACCATGTTGTCTTTTGACTGATGTTACCCATCTGTTCAGTGTCCCCTGATCAACACATCTCATTTGTTGCTATATAAAATATCATGACTGTGTTTTGTCCTTCCACCTTTCTCATGACAGGGTACTGACCTACTCACCCAAGTAACTGAAAATGATTCATAGATTGCTCAAGTACCCAACTAATGGCTACTTTATATTCATGTCTTACAAACTGATGAAACACAGGTTTTTGAAGCAAGCCTTTGTTTTTTGTTTGTTTGTTTTTGTTTTTTTTCAATCTAACCTTTAGGCTTTTTCATCTCCCCTACTTCACATCACGCACAGCACCCAACTGTATAACATTCACACTTCTGTGTCAAAAAATAAATGGAAGAAGCAGTAGAATTATATGATTATATTGACAATGACGTATAAATTTATATTGTTGCCACTGTTTCTGTTGTACAAATGTATGGCATATTTTAGAATTCAGTGACCTTCACTGATGTGCATGTGAAATTCAGCCAAGAAGAGTGGGCCTTGCTGGAACCTTCCCAGAAGCAACTCTACAAAGATGTGATGCTAGAGACCTGTGAAAACCTCACTGCTATAGGTAAGACTGCAATTTTTCTTTCACTTTTAAAATAAAAAGACAACTTTTACTTTGTAATTGATCCTCTTCTGTAATTCCAATTGAGAATGAGGAGGAATGTGGTAAATAAATCAGGCATGATTCTAAGGGTCACAGAAGATAATGATTTAAGTTTTGCCTTAATAATAACATGTTATTTCCAATAATATATATTTTCTGGTACTATATTTTAGGCTACAATTGGGATGACCATAATATTGAAGAACATTTTCAAAGTTCTACCAGTAATAAAAGGTAACTTTATGTGCACACTGATACAGATATGAATCTTAAATTTTAATGTGTCCTGGAAGTTTGGTGTTTTTTGTTTGTTTGTTTATTGGCTGCTTTTTATTTTCTGTTTTTGAAATAGATTTTTTCTGGGTATCTGTGACTTTCTTAGACTTGCTTGTTAGACCAGCCTGACCTCAAAATCACACAGATCTGCCTGCTTCTGCCTCCACAAGTGCTGGGATTGAAGGCATGTACCAGCACACATGGCTGTGTCCTGGAAGTTTTAAAGAAAAGCAACAGTGTAAATCAGCACTGCTTTACGTGTACTGATGATCATTAAAATCTCATAATTCCATGTACTTCAATGTCAGGTATCTGATTTGTGTTTACAAGGCACTCCCCTAAGATAGAAGAAAATAAAATAATATTGTAACAAAAATACCATTTGAATCATATGGACATTACAGCTACTGACTTGAACTGCCAATATGTTTAGTCTCATTCTATCTACTCAGATGTTGTAAGAGGTATACACACTGAATTGGTGATCAGTATGTGTCCAAAACCTTCTAATAAGCAAAAATTTCATAGTAGAACCAGTGTTACTCATTTTCGTGCAGTAACTTTGTAAAGTTTAGTGAAAGAAGCAGCTTATGAGAATCAAGAATATTGTTGTGGAGAAACCTTAATCCCTATATGACATGTCTATGATGAACAAAAAACAAACTGTGTTAATTCAATGTGGGAATCTTTATTATTTTTGTAAACCAAACTGGTATATCATATGTCAAAATTATTCTAAGACACATGAGCATAGGGATATTGAAAGAAGCAGTGTCCCTGTCTTTCTCCAAGAACAATTGATTTGGTAGTAGTCCCCACTGTGAGTAAATTTTCTGAATGTGATAAATGGTTACTGTCAATTGGTTTTGCAACTTCACTGAGAATTTATCAGCAAACTCATATTGCTGAAAATACCTATGAATACTAGGAATTTGGAACTTCTGCTTGTCCTGGCTCACTTTGTAAATGAAGTATCATTCATACAGTACAAAAATTTGTGAATGGGATTGCTGTGGTAAAACTCTGAATTCTTAAATACTCTTCATATATAGGAGAAAACCTCTTATAGAAAAATGATGCTATAAAAGTGATCCACATAACAAATTCTCTTACCATCACAGGGATCTTCAAAAATACCCATAATGAAGGGGAATACCGTGAATGTAAATAATGTGATAAAACTTTTAAATTTGATTCTTCTTTACCATTAGACCAAATTATGAAATTAATTCATATAGATAAATATATTTATTAGTGTAATGAAATGACGGTGGTAAATCTTTCACATGTGCCAATTTTCTTTGCAGGCATGAAAGCAGTCATACTGGAGAGAAACCCTTTAAATGCACTCTATGTGGGAAAACCTTCCCCTATATCACTGTTCTTCTATGGCATAAAAGAACACACACTGGAGAGAAGCCTTACAAATGTAACCAATGTGGTAAAGCTTTTGCAAAAAGCAGTCAGCTCATAAGGCATAAAAGAACACATACTGGAAAGAAATATTATGAATGTAATGAGTGTGGCAAAGCCTTTGCAGAAAACAGTACTCTCTTAAGCCATAAAAGAACGCACACTGGAGAGAAACCTTATGAATGTAATGAGTGTGGCAAAGCCTTTGCACAAAACAGTACTCTCTTAAGCCATAAAAGAACACACACTGGAGAGAAACCTTATGAATGTAACCAATGTGGTAAAGCCTTTGCACAAAACAGTGCTCTCATAAGCCATAAAAGAACACACACTGGAGAGAAACCTTATGAATGTAATGAGTGTGGTAAAGCCTTTGCAAAAAACAGTCATCTCATGAGCCATAAAAGAACACACACTGGAGAGAAACCTTATGAATGTAATGAGTGTGGCAAAGCCTTTGCACAAAACAGTACTCTCTTAAGCCATAAAAGAACACACAGTGGAGAGAAACCTTATGAATGTAACCAGTGTGGTAAAGCCTTTGCACAAAACAGTCATCTCTTAAGCCATAAAAGAACACATACTGGAAAGAAACCTTATACGTATACTCAACATGATAAAGCCCTTGCACAACAGAGTAGTCTCCAAAAACATGAAAAAACACACAGTGGAGAGAAGCCTGGTGAGGGTAATTAGTGTGATAAAACCTTTGCATGTAACAGTAATCTCCTAAGAAAACAACACATTCTGGAGGGAAACCATATGATTATAATTATGTGGCAAAGCCTTTGCATATAACATCTCTTAATACATAAAAGAACACATACTGGAAAGAAGCTGTCTGACTGCATCCAATGTGAATAAACTTTTGCACTTCAGAATCATCTTCAAACTCCTGAAAGAAATCCTATTGGACAGAAAGCCTATAAGTGCTTTTAACATGGTGAAACCATTCTATATTTGTACAATCTTCATCATCATGAAATGATTCATACTTGAGAGAACTTATGAATGTGTTAAAATGGTGAGGCCTTGCACAAATCTAGAGTCGTCATCATCATCATAAAAGTATCCTTACTGGAGAGGAATTCTGTGACTATAAGCAAGGTGGAAAGGCCTTTGTGTACTTTGGTCCACTGAGATGCAACAGAACTGTAAAACTAGCTCAATGGAAATGACCTCACTTTTCTGAAGGGGAAAGGGAATAGAGGCAATAGGAATGGAGGGTAGTAATGGGGGAGTGAAAGGGGGGAGACTTAGATTGGAATGTAAAGTAAATAAACTAATTTTTTTAAAAGAATACAATGAATAGTGAATATCAATTACACGCAATAGTATTATATAATAAGGTGTTTATGGAAGACTTATTGATAATCCTGATTCTCAACATTTAGTGTTTTCAATTGCCTCAATTTACACAAGAAACTTTTAGTTCAGTGGATGAATATGTAGGAAATGAACTTTCACCAGCCAGGAAGTTCTCTGATAGTATCACAACAGTGGTAGCCTGTAGAAGTTTCTTTGTGTACACATACCTATTGTTCCAGAGGTACTACTGAAAAAAATCACAACCCACACTGAATTTTGAGATATGAGGGAGGAGGCTTTCTTTTCCATGTATGACTCTCCTTCTGGCCTAGATGGGTAACCCTGTCAAGGGTGCGTTTTCTCTGCCTGGCTTCATCTGGAGAGTATCTTTAGACATGGAAACCGCCAATCAAAGTTGATAGATGGCCTTTGACACAGATCACTGATAACTCTCCCCTCCCTTCAAATATAGAATAATTTGGTTCTGTGTTCTTGTTCTTCTTTTTCATATAATAGGAATGTGCTGTTTAATGCAAATCTAGCATTCTTGAATTTCCTAGTATTAAACAATTATCTACACCTATGCTTGGAGCATCCCAGGTACTCCCCAAGGGATATAAGCCACTGTGTTCTGTTTTCTAGAATTAAAGTTGAACTTACTTTCTGAGGTGGTTCCCAGAGTGGCTAACCACTGTTATGCTTGCAAGCTTTCCAAGCTTTATACTACTCATCTTCTACCCCTCATGCCTTCCTGGGATGGTGGGAAACAGCCCTCCAGGGAGCAAGAGAATCACATTCTCTGAAATGCCTGTGATAAAATATTTTAGACTGCGTAGCATTTGAAATTTCACATGTTTCTGGATTTGAGATGGTCAATCAAACAGTATCTTGGGATGGGACTCATTAAAATGAGTTATACTTAGTGTTTAGTTCAAGGTAAGGTTGCAGGCAAGCTTCATGGTATGAAATCTTCTAAGGTGAGTACAGTGGCCCATGGAAAATAAATACAAGCAGAAATTTTATTTTTCTGTTTTTAATAGCTGAGTACTGTTCTGATAATGTAAGGGTGAATGGCAGGGGAGAGAAACTCTCCTTTTGAGTAGTCTATGGGAAGGGGATGGGGGAAGGTGGAGGGAGGGACCAGTAGGAGTTGAGGGAGTGACCTTCAATCAGCATATATAATGAATAAATTGTGAATAAATTGTGAAAAATAAAAACAATTAATAAAATAAAATATAGTAAGAAAAACAAAGCAAAACAGCAAAAAATTGAGTCTAGTTTGGTTAACTGCCCTCCCTCAAAGAAAAGAAAGAAGATATATAGAAAGAAAAGAAAAACAGAATCTTTGTCTTTGTCACCTATCTTCCCTGTGAGCTCAGTTGAAGATCATTATGCAATGGAGACCATGATTCTCTCTCTGAAGTTTATGTTACCATAGAAGTAGGATTCAAACCTGAAACTAATGGCAGAGTTTCCTAGTTAACATATCAAATCAAAGCTACCTGCCATTTTCTCTCAGAAATCCTTCAGTTCTTCCATGTTATCTGGCCGTCCAGACTAGTACAGCCCATGCAATACCCTGAATTCTCCTTCCCAGGGCCTGAGATAACCTTACCCCACCCTCACCCACATATAGGCAAACTATTTTGGCTACCTGGTTCTGTCAAGCACCGTGCAGGAGCAACAGCAGAACAGCTGTAGAACTCATGGAATGTGGCTCCCCTGTTAGCATAATCATGATGAGTTTGTCTTGGAGAAGCATAATCCCAAGAACTGATTTTCTGGAGGACTTTGTGTTCTTATGTAGCATATCTCTGCTTGCTGCCCTTATGATGCCCATATTCCTTATAACATGAGTTGTATGAAAACTCTAAGAAAGCTTCTATCTCATCACTGGGCAATATCACTGGCATTTAAAACTAACAATGCTTGATTTCTTTTCACATGTTTACTGGAGCAGTTTAATGAATTAACCACTGCCCTTGAAAAGAGCCATAAATGTAGATTGTTAGCAGTAGCCATTACACTTAGAAAGAATTTGGAAAAATAGATTGTGTAACAAATTCAGGGAAGATGTTTTTGCTAATGTAAAAAATCTTGGAGAACAATTTTAAGTTAAGAAAAGTAAACTCTTAATAGAAAAGCAGGAACGCTTTAAGGTTGATGAGCAGAAAAAATAGCCCAAGACAGCATTGGCTGTCTGGGCACTCTCAAACTGGGTCTAAAACTGAGACAGCAGTTGATTCACCTATATTTGTTTTTCCCCTCAGCTTCTTGATATGGTTTAATAAAAATGATTAATGAGTAGATGCACTCCCCTTCAAGATTTAAAGTACAGGTGCCAGTACCATGCCATTTTTTATTACTGTTGTGCTATAGTACTACTTGAGATCTCACATGAAGATACCTCCAGAAAAGCTTTTATTGTACAGGCATTTTTTTTAAATCAATTCTGTTTTTTTTTTGTTTTTCTGTATGAAACTGAGAATTGTTCTTTCAAGGTCTGTAATGAGTTGTGCTTGTATTTTGATTGGAATGGCATTGACTCTTTAGATTTCTTTTGGTAGAGTGGCCATTTTTACTATGTTAATCATACGAATTCTGGAGAATGGGAGATCTTCTGATATCTTCCTTGAAGTTCTTTTATTTTCATACAAGTCATTCACTTGCTTGATTAGAGTCACACCAAGATACTTTATGTTATTTGTGGCTTTTGTGAAGGGGTTTTGTTTCTCTAACTTCCTTCCGAGCCCATTTGTCTTCTGTATACAGGAGGGCTTCACTTTTTTTAAATTTAATTTTGTATCCAGTCATTTTGATGAAGTTGTTTATCAGCTGTAGGAGTTACTTGGTTGAATTTTTAGTGTTATTCATGGATATTATCACATCATTTGCAACACAAGCTGGACTGGATGTGGAGAAAAGTGAACCCTCCTCCATTGCTGGTGGGAATATAAACTTCTACAACCACTTTGGAAATCAATCTGGTGTTTTTTCAGAAAATTATGAATAGTGCTACTAGAATATTCAGTTATACCAACCCTGGGCATATATTCAGAAGATTGTCAACCATACAACAAGGACATTTGCTCAACTATGCTCATAACAGATTTATTGACAGTATCCAGAATCTGGAAACAATTTAGATGTCCCCAAACCGAGGAATGGACACAGAAATTGTGGCACATTTATACAATGCAATACTATTCAGCAATTAAAAACAAGGAAATCAGCAGGCAAGTGGATGCAACTAGAAATGATCACTCTGAGTGAGGTATCCAGAAGGAGGAAGGCAGTCATGGTATATACTAACTTATATGTGGATATTAGTCATATAATATAGGGTTTAAAAATACTAAAATCTAGAGTCCTAAAAGATCTAAACAACAGGAAGAACTCTAAGGAAGATGCTTAATCCTCATTTAGAAAGGCAAATGGGATAGACATCGGTAATGGGGGAAGATAGGGAACAGGGCAGGAAACTACCACAGAGGGCCTCTGAAAGAATCTACATAGCAGGGTATTGAAGCAGATGATTAGACTCATAGCCAAATTTTGAGCAGAAAGCATGGATTAATATGGAAGATTCAGGAGGTAGAAAGACCTGGATGTGAGAGGCCCTCCACAAGGAGGCCAATTGAGCCAAAAAATATGGGCCCAGGGGGTCCTGTTCCAACGAAGGACCATGCATGAAGAACATCTAGAACCCCTGCTCAGATGTAGCTCATAAGTATCTCAGTTTCCATGTGAGTTCCCTATTAAGGGTAACAGGGGCTGTCTCTGACATGAATTCAGTGGAAGGATCCTTGATCACCTACTCCTGGAAGGTGCAGCCTTGCCTGGCTAAGGAGGAAGAAGGTGCAGTCATTCTTTGTCAGACTTGATAAGATAGGCTAGCATAAGATAGTAGGGAAGTACGACTTCCCCTATTAGTGGAGTAGGAGAGACAGCATAGGTGTAGAAGAGGGAGGTAGGTTGTAACTGGTTGAAGATGAGGGAGGGTCTTACAGCCAGAAAACAAAGTGAATAAATTGTAATATTCAATAAAAAAGAAAAAAATGAGTTATTTTTTTCCTGAAATGGTTGGACTCAGGCAACTGTCTCTTAAAAACAACTCGAAAGAATAGTACTTCATCTCTTCACATTTTCCTTTTTCCTGTAATACTATATATAATAAATACCCTTGATAAAATTCAGTGGTTTGTTATATATTCCTAGTATTATAATATTATAAAATATTTTACAAATCAAATTTTGATATGTCAAGTGTGTAAAAATAGTTTATGAAAAAGTGGCTTGAATTTTCAAAAGAGCAAAGAATGATTACTCAAAACTCAGGAGAGTGAAAATGGAAGGAAAATTGATGGAAGAATAAATAATATATAAATAAATTAATATCTCTTACACAGTAATTATAACATTTTGGTTATTGAGATTTAAAAAATATACACAGAATATTTCTCAAGTAAACAATGTAAGCTATTATTAATATTATTAATAACTCTTATGCACGCACCCCAAAGTATTTCTTTATATTATTCCTCTTGTCACTGAAATGTTTTCTTTGACAAGTCATGCCACTACACCGTGATGTTCAGGCTCTAATACTGAGTATTCAATTCTTATTTCAGAGCACTGACTGCTTTTAGCCAAATTAGGACTGAAGTCAAACAATGTTTGATTTCTGTGTCTAACGCAGGTCATAACTTTTGATGATACATTTTGAGTTCATCCAGAATTTCAAGGTAAAATGATTGCCTTTCTTGAAATGTTAAATGATCTCTCTCCCTCTCTCATACACACACACACACACACACACACACACACGCACACACACACACACACACACGATAAATGTAATAGCAGTTATTGGCAACCCAAGACTTGAAATTGAAAGAGACAAAAGAGGGATATATGAGAGATTTTGTAGGTAGGACAGAAAAACGAGAAATAATGTTATTATATTAAAAATCTCAAAAAACAAAAGTACATGTTTTCCATGAATAAAAAAATTGAATAATATTATATTTTGCACTCATGTGATTCAGGACAATCAAGTCCATTCTATCTTAGCACATGGTAAGCTTTGCTTCAGTAAACATGAGTGTAGATGTGTGCTGGATCAGTGCAAGTCATCTGTTTCATATGGATAATGGTGGAACTCCTCATTCAGTGTGTACAGTAATACTCTCTTTTAAATTGACTCAAGAATTTTGGTATTTGTTTGTGTAAACATTATAAAATAAAGTTCCACTAAACTTCTTTCTTGGTCCACTTTCTTCTACTGTCTCCTTTCATCCTTTTACACAGAGATGCTCTCCAACCTGGATGATAAAGAATATTCAGTAGGTGCAGCAGAAGAATGGACATTGTTGTCTAGTCCATTCTGTTAGTTCCTGTCTTTCTATTGGAGAATTGAACATCCAAGTTGAAAGATTTCAATGAGCAATGTTTATTATTTCCCTTTATTTTGTAGTAATGGTGTGGGGTTTTGCCTCCTGATTTGATGCTTGGGATTATTCATTCTTTGTGTTGTCTTGGGTGTGGTTAACACTTTAGATTGGAGTGTTCGATTGATTGGCTTCTGTAGTGAAGTTTTACAGAGATACTGCTCATATTTGGTTTTATTATGCAATATATCTTTATTCATCATTTATTATTGAAAGTTTACTGGATATACGAATAAGGGTCCCTTAAAGATTATATGTAATCTGTCTCAGCCATTCTAGGTTTAGAATCTCTCTTGAGAGATCAGGAGTTATTCTAAAGAGCCTAAAATTATATGCAACTTAGTATTTTCAACTTATAACTTTTAATATCCCTTCTTTGTTCAATATACTTTTCTTTACATTTAATGTTTTGATTTTGTGTGCTGAGCACAATTTCTTTTCGGTACACTTTAATTGTTGTTCTATATACTTTTTGTACTTTTACAGGCTACCCCTTCTTCATTAGGTTAAGGATACATTCTTCTATTTTTTTTTGCTGAAAATATTTTCTAGGATTTTGATGTGAGTTTTTTTCTTTTTTTTCTATTTCTATTATTCATAAATTACTTTTTTGAACTTTTCAGATTTTCTGGATCTTTTGTGCATGGCTATTTAATGTTTCTTTTGACACAATTGTTGTTAGTCTTCTTTTTCTTCTTCTTCATCATCATCATCATCATCATCTTCTCATCCTTCTCCTCCTCCTGCTTCTCTTTTCTTTCTCCAACTCCTCCTTCTTTTTTCTTTCTCTTCATCCTCCTCCTTCTCCTTTTTTCTTTTAAAAATAGTCACTTTACTTATATATTCATCCGGATTAAAGTTTTCCCTTCCTTTAATCCTGGCATCTTTCATATCTCCCCTTCTATCCTGTCTAAATTCACCCTCATATTAGAAAAGGAGGGCTATAATGTACAATAAGAAAATAAAATAGCAAAAAGACAAAAGCAAACACATCTGAGTAGGAAAAGAAAAATAAAAAGAGCCCAAGTTGGGAAATGATGAAGACTTGATCATACATGCAGGACTTTCATAAAATATTAAACTTGAAACAATAGTATACACACAGAGAACCTGTAGCTTTAAAAATAGAAAAAAATATTCAGCAAATTAAAATAAGAACTATGATAAAAAAAACTTTTAAATGCATGCCAGAATTCTAGGACATGAGAATCCAAACTTGCCAGTGAGGGAAATTTTTGGCCATCTACCTTTTGGAATGTACTCTTAAAAATACAATTAAAAGTAGTACCTGGGATAAAATGAGTGTCCCTTGGAGAAAACTACATTTTCATTTGCAAACACGTATCAATTAGAGATAGGGCTAGGGACAGAACACTAAAGGCCTTGTGCATGCTGCCTCAGTCTCTCACAGTTTATCTATTCTTCAGTCCTCTTAATTTATAGTGCTTTGTTCTTTGATATCCTCTATCCTTTCTGGCTCTTACACTCTTCTAGCTGAATTACTTAAGAGCCTGAAGGGCATATTCTGACGTCTCTCACTGACTGTCTATTTTCTCTATGGGTCTCTGAATTTGTCTCCATCAGATGCAGGATGACTTTTTTTTGATGATGGCTGAACAAGATACTGGTCTATGAGTATAGCAGAATGGTGTCAATGGTCATTTCATTACTTTTAGTAGAATGTAGTATTTGTTTTTCCCCCAGAACCATGGGCTGTGTAATTTCTTTTTCTTGATCAATAAACCAGTGTCAGGTGTGGATTCCATTATGTGAAGTGGGCCTTAAGTCAAACTATAGATTGGTTATTCACTCCTACAACTCTTGCACTAGTATGTCTTACAGGTAGGACATTGTTATAGTTCAAAAGTTTGGTAGCTGGGTTAGTGTTTATATTTCTCCTCTTGTAGTTGCAGAGCACTTCCCATATCAAAGTTGCTAGAATGTAAGTCTGAAGGTTCTATGTACGTACGAGCTCTATTTATTTGTGTTCCATGTAATAAGTGTCATCTTCAGCAAAAGTGCATTGCAGTCAATTTGTGGAAAGCTGCCTATAGTCTTGGCAAAAGTCTGTATTGTTTTGGCATTACAATCACACTACTTTGGCCAATACCTCAGTTAAATATAAACCATTAGCAGTACTGGATGCTTAATTTAGTGACAAGAGATTTCCAGTTGGTACTTTCTTCTTGTGTGGTGATTTCATTTATATTGGCTTCTTATATGTATATATTTTAGAAAGTTTCTATTGCATTAGGTTTCCACTGTACCAGACAAATGACCCTTAATTTTACCTGTCTTTCCTCATGTTACCTTTCATTGCCCTCTTCCTTTCCCAATCCCCTTCAATTCTATCTTTTTAGCCCACCTTCCATTTGTTCCAAGTATTTTGTTTCCCTTTCCTATGGAGAAATCTCTGCCTCCCCTAACTTACAGTTCTTAATCTGTATGTATCCCCTGTGGTATTATGTTCAGTTGCTTGCATATCATATATCTTGCAACTAATATATATGTAAAAGCAAATACATACCTTATTTGTCTTTGGGGGTCTAGGTTCTCTCACTCTCAGTTACCTGCAAACGTGCATTTACCTTCACGTTTCATGATTTGATTTTTTTAAATGTCTGAGTAATATTTGATTATGTAAATACACTAGTACTATAACAAAAATAGAAATACACACTGGAAAAACATAAAATCTTCACCAATGATGCTGACCAAACTAGATGCCTATATGTAGAAACATGGAAATAGATGCTTATTTTCACTCAAAAGTCACCTCCAAATGGATTAAAACCTCACCAAAGTTTATATACAGTTAAAGTCTTGAAGTCAGCACAGCTATTTGACAAAGATCCAGCATAGCTGAGTTGCATGTTACAATAGCCTTCATGCTATCATTCAGGCTTGGTCTTGATCTCCACTTGCTACATGCTTATAGGGTTTTCAATACATGTACAACCTGGGGACATTGGAGCAATGGCAAATTTTTTTTAATGAATCATTTATGCCTTCACCCTGGAGTACTGCTTCTAAGTTTTCCCAGAAAAAACCTGAGCAGACTGCCCCTCTCATTTTTAGGGGAAATATCAATTATCTGGCCCTACATAAATGTCTTCCTCATGGAAGTTGTAACTCACATAAAAATGGCAGATAACTCCTTATGAGACTTCAGCTCCAAGATAGTCTTACAAAATCTACCCCTGTGCTTCCTCAAGAAGAAAATAATCAGAACAAGATATTCTTAAAAGGCAAACAAAGTTTGTATTAGGACTTCCTTTTCCTAGAAATATTAGCTTGCACAGTATCACTGTGGTGTTGTATGACCAAAATAATGAAAGAATACTTAGATTTAGCACATAAATACATTCTACAAAGATATGAAGTATAGACATTGCATTATGACAGGAATTGGATTTTCATTTCTCAGATTTTTAAGGACATTGAGCATTTTTAAGTGTTTCTACGCCATTCAATATTCCTCTGTTGAGAATTTCTGTTTAGCAATGTACCCAGTTTTTAATTGGATTATTTGATTTTTTGGGTTCTTTATATATTCTGGGTATTAGCCTTCTGTCAGATGCAGAGTTGATGAAGATCCTTTCCCAGTCTGTAAGCCATCATTTTGTTCTGCTGAGAGTGTCCTTTGCTTTAGAGAAGATTTTTAGTTTCATGATGTTCCATTTATTGATTATTAATCTTAGAGCCTGTGCTGCTGGTGTTCTGTTCAGGAAGTTGTCTCCTGTGCCAATGTGTTCAAGGCTCTTCCTCACTTTTTTAAATAACAGATTAAGAGTGTTAGTTTTATGTTGAGTTATTTGATCCACAAAGACTTTGCTTTTGTGCAGGGTGATGAGTATGGATCTATTTGTATCTTTCTATATGTGGACATCCAGTTAGACAAGAACCATTGGTTGAAGATGTTCTTTTCTCCATCGAAAGGTTTTGGCTTCTTTGTAAAAACTCGGCTCTTGTAGGTGTGTGGGTTTATTTCTGGGTGTTTGATTCAATTCCACTGATCCACCAGTATGTTTCTATGCCAGTACCACATCGTTTTTACTGTTTCTCTGTAGTACAGCTTGAGATCCAGGATGGAGATACCTCCAGAAGTTTTTTATTGTACTGGATTCTTTTAACTATTCTGGCTGTTTTGTGTTTTTATGTGATGTTGACAATTGTTCTTTCAAGGTCTGTAAACAATTTTGTTGTTATTTTGATGGGAATTGCATTGAATCTTTACATTTCTTTTGGTAGGATGGCCATTTTGCTGTTATTCCTACTGATCCATGAGTATGGGAGATAATTCCATCTTATGATATCTTCTTCAATTTCTTTCTTCAAAGACTTGAAATTTTTTTATACAGATTTCTCACTTACTTCGTTAGAGTCACACCAGTGCACTTTATGTTATGTGTGGCTATTGCAAGGTTTTTTTTTCCTAATTTCTTTCTCAGCCCTCTTGTCTTTTATATACAAAAGAGTTTCAGATATTTTTTGGTAAATATATCCAGCCACTTTGCTGAAGGTGTTTATCAGCTGTAGTAGTTCTCTGGTAGAATTTTCAGGGTCACTCATGTGTACTTATCATATCATGTGTGAATAGTGATACTTTGACTTCTTCCTTTCTGCTTTGTATCCCCTTCATTTCCTTTAGTTGTTTTACTGCTCTAGCTAGAACTTCCAGTACTATGTTGAAGAGAAAGGAGAGAGTGAGCAAACTTGACTTGTCTCTGATTTCAGTGGGATTGATTTAAATTGCTTTCCATTGAGTTTGCTATAAGCTTGTTGTATATTATGTGTTTAAGCATGTGCCTTTTATCTCTGATATCTCTAAGACTTTAAACATTAATTGAGCTTGGATTTTATTAAATGCTTTTCAGCATCTATTGCGATGATCATGTGGTTTTTATTTTTCAGTTTGTTTATGGGTGAATTACACTGATGGATTTCTGTTTATTGTACCTCCCCTGCATTCCTAGAATGAAGCCTACTTGGTCATGGTAGATGAGATCTTTGATGTTTTCTTGGATTCATTTTGTGAGTATTTTATTGAGTATTTTTGTTTCAATATTTATAAGAAAGAATGGTCTGAAATTATCTTTCTTAGTGTATCCCTGCCTTTTAGTTAGCTTTTGTGAGGTTTAGCTATCAAGGTGAATGTAGCTTCATAGAATGAGTTTGGTAATGTTCCTTCTTTTTTTGTTTTGTGATATAGTTTGAAGAGTATTGGCGTTACCTCTTCTTTGAAGATCTCTGCTGAAACCATCAGGCTCTGGGCTTTGTTTGGCAGGGAGAGTTTTGATGACTGCTTCTATTTCATTAGGGCATATAGGTCTATGAATTTAGTTACCTGATCCAGATTCAACTTTGATAAGTGGAATTTAGCAAGAAAATATTCTGTTTCATTTAGATTTTCAAATTTTGTGGCATATAGACTTTTAAGGTAAAACCTAATGATTCTTTGAATTTCTTCAGTGTCTGTAATTATACTCCATTTTATTTTCTGATCTTGCTGATTTGTATAGTGTCTCCCTGTGTTTTAGTTAGTTAGGCTAAAGATTTGTCAATCTTTGTAATTTTCTCCAAGAACCTGCTCTTCCTTTTATTTATTCTTTGAATTGTTTTTTTTCTAATTTATGATTTCTGCCCTAAGTTTGATTATTTATACTCCTCTTGTGTATGTCTGCTTCCTTTTGACAAAGTCTTTCACATGTGTTGTTATGTTGATTTGAGATGCCTCAGATTTCTTTATGAAGGCACTTACTTCTATAAACTTTCCTCTTAGAATTACTTTCATTATGTCTCATTAGTTTGGGTAAGTTGTGCCTTCATTTTTGTTAAATTCTAGAAAGTCTACTTAGTTTATTTCTTTCATAATCCAGCTGTCATTGAGTAGAGTTCAGTTTCCATGCATATGCAGGCTTTTTATTATTTTTTTTGTTACTATTGAAGTCTAGCTTTAGACCATGTTGTTCTAATATGATACAAGGGATTATATTGGTATAATGTTCTTTTTTTGGAATATATACAATTTACCCTTGTTCATTCAAATGCTGATTTCTCTCCTCCACTGTCTGGTTTCAATCCAGGTATTCTATTGTGATGCTTTTTCTAAGCATCACCTGTCTCAAGTTTGCATAAACATGCCACCATTTGTTTATATTGTCAATTAAAACAACCAGCCGCAATAGTGAGCAATGGAGATGATAGGGTGAGACATCCTGGTCCAGAGTGGAAGGAAGAGGTAGGAGGCAGAAGAGGAGAGGAGGAGAATCTGCAGGAGAGGTCTTGGCACCACATGCAGAAATTAACTGGAACTAAAATATCACAAAAAGCAAGTATGATGGGTGAATCTGAATGGTAGGAAACTCTGCAGGCTTGGAGGTTTAGGATGGAGTAACTGTTGGCCAACATTGTGCTCTAGGTTAATTAATTAAATCCTAGTCTCTGTGTGGTGATTTGGTTATACAGCTGTTTAGGAATAACCACTGCTTAACCAAAAGATTTATCAATAGTAAATATTAATATCTACAACAAATGACACTCAACTAATCTAACTATCCACACCCTTTAAATCCTCCTTTAATTTAATTTGGTGGGGGAGAGGAATAAGCTCTCAGCGATACAACCCAAACTTTAAACCTAAAAACTCCCAGATAAATTACTGGCTCTTTAAAAGAGACTCTTAAACATGCCTCAGAGCAAAAGACAGCCTACTGTGGGCAGACCTGAGACTGAACAAAACTGGTTGCCACTACAGTCTAATAGGATGAGAGAAATATTAAAACAGACTTCTTTGAACTTGGGTGATAATCTCTTCTACGGTTTTAAGGCAGAAATAAAGGGAAATTTAGAAATTATGACTATGGTTACATTCATATTTCTCAATTTAACTTTAATAATTGATTTAGCCTTTTATATCTTCTCAAATGCAAAGGCTTCAGAAAAGATACTGGAACAATACAAAGAACAAGTAGAACAATATCAAGAAAAAATGAAGGTTGGAAACAGGACATAAAACAAGAGATATAAAAACTTACATACAGAACATTATAAACAACAGAAAAAGAGGGCAGAGGTTTTAGAAAAGATACTGGAAAACACAAAGAACAACTAGAACAATATAAAGAAAATTTAAAAGTTAAGAGCAAGGCATAAAACAAGATATTCAAGAGATTATTGAACAAAACAAACAACAGAGAGATAGGTGTGAAATATGGGTACCGACCTTAAAGAAGAGTTTAGAATACTAAGTAAAGAAAATACTCAGGCAGATGCAAAAGATAATAATAAAGAAAGCCAAACAAAGGTGGTTAGAAAACAAAAGTTAGCTTATTTAGTCAGTGTACAACAGAGACCAGCAGAAGATGATCACCCACAGGATTACCATGAGGCTGAATGGCACCCTGTGGAAGTGCTAGACCTGAGGTGAATATTCAATTCCAAGGAGTTGGAACTTTATCTAAAGTGAAACAAAGTGTTAGATGGCTTAAATGTACAGGACCAGAAGGTCAAATAAGAAAACTAAGACCATATGTGAGATAGCCATAAACTTATGGAGAAGAGATCTGTTATAACAATGGAAGATCCAGATTAACATCCCCCCAAGTTCTGAGACAAGCCAAAAAACAGGCAATACTCCTGATAAAGAAGCTAAAATTATTTTAAAATGTCATCAAAACAGTTTCAGACTGTCCAGGCTGTCCATAAACAAAATACAACAGAGGCCATCTTTTCAACTGCCTGTTGGAAAGCCACTGCTAATAAAATTCACACAGCCTTACCACTAAGGTGGTTGGCTGACCAACCTATTTGGATTGAACAATGGTCTATGAGTAAAGAAAAATTACTGGCACTAGAACAGCTAGTCCTGGAACAACTGGAGGCTCAGCATATAGAGGAGTCCAACAACCCTTGGAATTCTCCGGTATTTGTCATCAAAAAGAAATCTGACAAATGGAGGATGTTAACAGATCTAAGAGCAATTAACAAAATTATTCAGCCAATGGGGTCATTACAATCCGGAATCCCATTGCCTTCCTTGTTACCTAAAGAATGACCTATTATAGTGATTGAGTTAAAGGATTGCTTTTTCATAATTCCTTTGCATGAACATGATAGGGAAAGGTTTGCTTTCTCAGGACCCACTTTGAATAGAAGCTGTCCAATAAAGAGATATCACTCAAGAGTCTTAGCACAGGGGATGTTGAACAGTCCTACTTTGTGCCAATATTTTGTACAACAGCTGTTTGAGATAATCCATAAGCAGTTTCCTCAATCCATAATTTACCACTATATGGATGATATCTTATTGGCTGATTCAAATAGAAAAACATTAGAAAATATTTTTGATGAAATAAATAGAACTTTGCCTTGTTGGGGTTTAGAGATTGCACCTGAAAAGGTACAAAAAGGAGATTCTATTAATTACCTAGGATACAAAATGGTTCTATAGAAAACTCGACCACAAAAAGTATAAATTAGAAGAACCCAGTTAAAACTCTCAATGATTTTCAAAAATTGCTATGAGATATTAACTGGCTATAACCTACATTTGGTTTAGCTACTCAAGAGCTAAATAAATTATTTCAAAACTTACAGGATGATAAGGACTTTAAAAGTCCAAGAACGTTATCAGCTGAAGATGAAAATGAATTGGCTCAGGCATAAAGGAAATTACAAGATGCATATATAAACCATATTGATCCAAAGAGGGCCTGTATTTTGGTTATCTTCCTTTCCACTCATTCTCCAACAGGAATTTTTTTTTAATTTTTTATTTAACTTTTATTAATTACACTTTATTCATTTTGTATCCCCCCATAAGCCCCTCCCTCTTCCCCCCCAGTCCCCCCCTTTCTGCATGCATGCCCCTCCCCAAGTCCACTGATAGGACTCCTTCTTTCTGATCTTAGTCTATCAGTTCTCATCACAAGTGGCTGCATTGTCAGGGTTCTAGGTTATCTCCATGAATAGTCCTTGGTTGGAGTATGAGTCTCTGGGAAGTTCCCTGTGTTCAAAATTTTTGTTCTGTTGCTCTCCTTGTGGAGTTCCTGTCCTTTCCAGCTCTTACTATTTCCCACTTCTTACATAAAATTCCATTCACTCTGCCCGACAGTTGGCCATCAGGCTCAGCATCTACTTTGACAGTCTGCACAGCAGAGGCTTCCAGAGGCCCTCTGGCAGGTTCCTAGGTTGTTTCCTGTTTTCTTCTTCTTCTGATGTCCATCCTCTTTGGCACAGGAATTCTTATGCAGAAGGTGGACTGTGTCTTAGAATGAATATTTTTGGCACACAAACAAATAAAAAATTAAAAACCTATATAGAAAAGCTCTTGAATTGGTCCTAAAAAGAAAAAATGAGACTTCATCACTTGGCTGGAACAGAACCAGCTGAAATTGTGGTGCCCTTTAAATTGTGGTGCCTTTTAAATTGTGGTGCTGAGATTGTATCATTATGGGCAGAGAACCGATATTGGCAAAGAGCTTGTTGTGAGTTTTTGGGAGAAATCAGCAACAGATACCCAAAAATAAAGTCACTTCAGTTTATAAAAAGAAACAATTGGATTCTCCCTTGTATAATAAAAGGAACTCCAAATTTTGGAACTCCCACATTTTATATGGATGCCAATAAATCAAAAAAGGCAGGTTGTAAGTCAGAAAACCTGAGTAAAGTAGTGGAGAGTCCTTATGATTCAGTTCAAAAATCAGAATTATATGCAATTCTCTTGGTGTTATCAAATTTTCAAGAATCTCTTAATATAGTCACTGACCCTCAATATGCAGAAAGAGTTGTTCTACATAGAAACTTCTGATGTAATTCAGGATAATTTAGACTTAACTTCACTGTTTCTTCAATTACAAAAAGTAATCAGAAATAGAAATAATCCATTGTATATAACATAGATCAGATAGGATATGGGTCCACTAGACCCTCTAGCACAAGGAAATGATGAAATTGATCAACTATTGACAGGAAGCATGTTAGAGGCCTCAGAATTTCATTTAAAAAACACCATGTTAACCACAAAGGTTTAAAAAGAGAGTTTTCTGTCACTTGACAAAAGCCAAAGAAATTGTGTGAAAATGTCCCACTTGTTCTTTCTTTATATAACTAAACTCCACTACCTGCAGGAAGTAACCCTAATGATAACCAAAGAAATGAAACTTGGCAAATCACATTTTGTTTTATTTTATAGAGTTTGGTAAACTGAAATATGTGCACCATACTATAGACACACATTCAGGGTTCCAATGAGCAAAAGCCATAAGTTATGAGAAGGCTGATTCAGTTACTATGCATTTATTAGAAGTGATGGAAGCTATGATTATTCCTACACAAATTAAGACTGATAATGCTACAGCACATGTCTCTAATAAAATGGAAAGATTTTTTACATATTATAAGATAAAACATGTAACAGGTATACCTCACAAGCAGTCATTGAAAAATCAAATCGTACTTTAAGGGACATGCTTACAAAACAAAGAGGGTTATTAACCCCCCCCCAGAGATAGATTACATAATGCTTTATTGACCTTAAATTTCTTAAATGTAACAACAAACAACAGCTGCACAAAGACACTGGGTTTTATAAAAAAAACTGCTGAATTATTTCAGCCTATATATTTCAAAGATACCCTCACTTCACAATGGACAGTAGGGAATGGGTTACACACTGGGGAAGAGGTTTTGCATATATTCATACAGGAGAAGAGAAATTATGGGTTCCTTCAAAACTAATAAAAATCAGATATCACAGAGGAAGACCACCTGAAGACATAGCCACACACAAGAAGAGAGAAAACAAGAAGACCAAAGAGAACAGGTAATATAAATTGATAATCCCTTTACATGGGAACAACTCTAAAACTGACTGAGAAATAACAAATGTGTCTAATGAGAACTTCAGCAGTACATGGCCAATAAATCCTTGGCTATAATATCCTCAAAATTTATTATGCCATTCTTTTAATTGGCATTGACAAAATTGATTCACAGTTTAATTTTTTTTCCTTTTGATTTTTTTTAAATTTTTCATCAATTACACTTTATTCATTCTGCATCCCCCCATAAGCCCCTCCCTCCTCCCCTCCCAATCCCAACCTCCCTCCTCCCTCTGCTTGCATGCCACTCCCCAAGTCCACTAATAGGGGAGGTTCTCCTCTTCTTTCTGATCTTAGTCTGTCAGTTCACATCAAAAGTGGCTGTATTGTCCTCTACTATGGCCTGGTAAGGCTGCTCCCCCCCAGAGGGAGGTGATCAAAGAGCAGGCCAATCAGATTATGTCAGAGGCAGTCCCTCTTCACATTACTATGTAGCCCAATTGGACTCTGAACTGCCCTGGGCTACATCTGTGCAGGGGTTCTGGGTTATCTCCATGAATAGTCCTTGGTTGGAGTATGAGTCTCTGGGAAGTTCCCTGTGTTCAAATTTTCTTGTTCTGTTGCTCTCCTTGTGGAGACCCTGCCCTCTCCAGCTCTTACTATTTCCCAGTTCTTACCTAAAATTCCATTCACTCTGCCCAACAGTTGCCCATCAGGCTCAGCATCTGCTTTGATAGTCTGAAGGGCAGAGGCTTTCAGAGGCCCTCTGTGGTAGGTTCCTAGGTTGTTTCCTGTTTTCTTCTTCTTCTGATGTCCATCCTCTTTGCCTTTCTGGATGGGGATTGGACATTTTAGTTAGGGTCCTCTCTCTTGCTTAGTTTCTTTAGATGCACAGGTTTTAGTGGGTTTGTCCTATGTTGTATGTCTATATGAGTGAGTATATACCATGTGTGTCTTTTTGCTTCTGGGACAACTCACTCGGGATGATCCTTTCCAGATCCCACCATTTACCTGCGAATTTCATGATTTCCTTATTTTTCATTGCTGAGTAATATTCCATTGTGTAGATGTACCACAATTTCTGCATCCATTCTTCAGTTGAGGGGCATCTGGGTTGTTTCCAGCTTCTGGCTATTACAAATAAAGCTGCTACAAACATGGTTGAGCAAATGTCCTTTTTGTGTACTTGAGCCTCTTTTGGATATATGCCCAGTAGTGGTATGGCTGGATCTTGAGGAAGCGCTATTCCTAGTTGTCTGAGAAAGTGCCAAATTGATTTCCAGAGTGGTTGTACAAGTTTACATTCCCACCAGCAGTGGAGAAGGGTTCCCCTTTCTCCACAACCTCTCCAGCATGTGTTGTCACTTGAGTTTTTGATCTTGGCCATTCTCATGGGTGTAAGGTGAAATCTCAGGGTTGTTTTGATTTGCATTTCCCTAATGGCTAGTGAGGTTGAGCATTTCTTTAAGTGCTTCTCTGCCATTCGGTATTCCTCTACAGAGAATTCTCTGTTTAGCTCTGTTCCCCATTTTTTAAGTGGATTACTTGGTTTGCTGCTTTTCAGCTTCTTTAGTTCTTTATATATACTGGATATGAGTCCTCTGTCAGATAAAGGGTTGGTGAAGATTCTTTCCCAATCTGTAGGTGGTCCCTTTGTTTTGATGACGGTGTCCTTTGCTTTAGAGAAGCTTTTCAGTTTCATGAGGTCCCATTTATTGACTGTTGCTCTTAGAGCCTGTGCTGTTGGTGTTCTGTTCAGGAAGTTTTCCCCTGTACCAATGAGTTCTAGGGTATTTACCACTTTTTTTTCAAGCCGATTTAATGTGTCTGGTGTTATGTTGAGGTCTTTGATCCACTTGGACTTCAGTTTTGTGCAGGGTGACAAGTATGGATCTATTTTCATTTTTCTACATGTAGACATCCAGTTAGACCAGCACCATTTGTTGAAGATGCTATCTTTTTTTCCATTGTATGGTTTTGGCGTCTTTGTCAAAGATCAGGTGTCCATAAGTGTGTGGATTTATTTCTGGGTCCTCTGTTCGGTTCCATTGATCCACTATTCTGTTTCTATGCCAGTACCATGCAGTTTTTAAAACTGTTGCTCTATAGTAAAACTTAAGATCAGGGATGGAGATACCTCCGGAAGATCTTTTATTGTAGAGAATTGTTTTAGAAATTCTGGGTTTCTTGTTCTGGGGGGGAGCAGCCTTACCAGGCCATAGTAGAGGACAATGCAGCCACTTTTGATGTGAACTGACAGACTAAGATCAGAAAGAAGAGGAGAACCTCCCCTATTAGTGGACTTGGGGAGTGGCATGCAAGCAGAGGGAGGAGGGAGGTTGGGATTGGGAGGGGAGGAGGGAGGGGCTTATGGGGGGATGCAGAATGAATAAAGTATAATTGATGAAAAATTTAAAAAAAAGAAAAAAAAGAATTTATTATTAATAATATTATCACTATTATTATTATTTAAAAAAAGAAAATGCATGTTTTAAGTAAAATTTATATAAACTCCTTTTTAATTTAGAATATAAGCATACCGTAAGTGTCTTGTACCTGTTTAGAAGTTTAGCTCTAGATTTTTTATAGATGTTGTAGCTATGTGCCCTATCCCCTTTTTATATAGAATCGGTAGTTATGCCTTTATAGCCAAACTTTATATAAACTCCCTCTTACCTTTAGCATTTAAGCATACCCTAGTCATCTTCTACCTGGGCTTTACATTGATTATGGCTATTTTTTGGCTTGCCCCTTTTTCATGCAGAGTGGACAGTTATGCCTTTACAGCCAAACTTTATATAAACTCTCAGGATTAAGCATATAAACTCTCTTACCCTTAGCACTTAAGTATATCGTAAGCATCGTGTACCTGGGTTTTTACAATGGTTTGGGCTATTCTTTGGCTTGCCATCTTTTTGATATAGGATGGACAGTTTTGTTTTTTGAACATATGAATATAATTTTTGAGTGTTTTGACCAAACCAGGTTGGCATGTACTTTGCCATCTTTATGTCTCTTGTGTCTTTTTTACATAGGCATGGCCAGCATTTTTCCCCTGTGAAAATGTCTCATGTTTAAAAGGATAAGGCAGTTTCCAGAGCAGTGTGACATTATGTCTCTTTACATAAACCTAAAATATATGTGAATCCAACCTTTAGATCAGTAAGGACGTAACATTTATTATTAAGAAAAAAGAATTTACATGGTAACCTTAAGGAAAATTTTGTCATTTTTTAAACTTAGAGTATCTTTGCAAGTGGCCAAACAGCAGAAGTTGCCATCTTGGCTTTTATTATGTAAATTAGCTTGATTCTGAACTCAGAGACTTGCCTGTTTCTTTTTATTTTGTGTTGGGAAGAAAGGCATGTGCCTTCACTAGCTTGTTCAAATCATTATCATTGTAACTCAAAGCCCTTAAATAAAAATCAAAGAGACAAGAAAATTTTAAGTTTAGGTTCAGTTGTTCCAGTTTACGCTGTAACAAACAAAGCTCAGTTGGTTATTTTAGTTGATGTTTTGGTGAATTGGAGGACCCTAACTAGAAAGAGCTGACAAGCATCTTGTAGCCAGAGAGCTTTGAATTTTAGCTGTTATTAATCTAATTATTAGGAAGAGTGCCCTTTCTCTTGTCTGTAACTTAGTATTCCAATCTTTGTTTTTTTTCCCCCATTTTTATCCTTGAACTTTCTTGGAGAAGGCATGGAGAAGAACCATCACCATTAAATATATTGTAACTAGATCCATGACTATGACAGCCAAAATGAAGCCAAAAGGGATTAAAACACCCTCTGCAATGGCATTTTTTAAAATTTAAGATGCAGTTTAGGCCAAACTCAGTCTAGAGGTTTTTCTGCCTCCAATTCCTCTCCTTCCCACCATGGCTGCTGAGCTGAGCTGAGCTGAGCCGGCCACAGTATAAGGAAGCCATGCTTGTTTACCCCTCATTTAAACTGCTGAAGCAGTCAGTTTTGTTATGGAAGTCTCAGGTCTGCTAAAAGGAGGCTATTTTTTGCTCCTCACTGGGTTTAAGAGTCTCTCTTAAAAAGACAGTAACTGAACTGGGAGTTTTTAGGTTTTAAGTTTGGGTTTTATCACTGGGAGCTTATTACCCCCACCAAGTTATGATAAAGTGTGATTTAAAGGGTGTGGATACTTAGATTACTTGGGCATCATTTGTTGTAAGTTGCTGTTAAAATTTACTATTATCTGTTAGTAATGCTTGCTGTTACCCTTAAACAGCTGTGCAACCAAATCGCCACACAGACACGGGGATTTCTTTAGTTAACCTAGAACACAATGCTGGGCAATATTTACTCCATCCTAAACCTCAAAGCCCTCATAGTTTCCTAACATTTAGATTTCCCGCATTATACTTGCTTTTAGTGATAACTGAGGTCTAGTCCATTTCCACCTAGTTCCAAGATCTCTCCCCCAGCTCTCTCCTCCCTTAGCTCTCCTCCCACTCATTTCCTGTCCTCTAGCTCCTCCCTTCTTTCCTACCCTCTGGCTCCTCCCATTGCTCAACATTGAGTCTAGTTGCTTTATTTTGGCCTCTTTAAACAAAGTTGAGACAGGATGCTTAGAATAAGTATCACAATGCAATATCTGAATTGAAGCAAGAGAATGGGGGGAGGGAGAAGAGAAATCAGCATTGGAATGAACAAGGGTAAGGTGTATACATTTCAAAGGAACATTAAAAGAAAAGAGAACACACTAGCACTCCATGTGACTGGGTCTGTGTCCAGCCCTAGGATGATGTATGTGTTAAGGGTATGTAAGTGACCCTAGTCTGTATGTGTATACCACTAAGAATGGGAGTGTTGGTCTATGGGGAATGGGATTCAGCATCATCTTTTGGGAAGTCCTGAATGTTCATTTCTTCTGGAAGTTGGGAGCTAGATGGATCAAGATCAGCAACAGTGTGTGATCTTCTCAGAAGACTGTAAGTGATGTGTTTGGTGGTGTCCTTGACCAGAAGGGATGCCAAGGAGCAGGTTGAGCTGATGTCTGTGGATTCAGTTGGTATTTTTCACACTTAAGAGGCAAGGCACTAGTTTCTGGAGAAGGAAAGAGTACAAGGATCTGTCTTGGCATCCTTGGAGAGAGTGAGGGTGCAGGGCAGACACAGAATACAGGAGGCCAACTGAGGGGTTTAGGGGGGAATATACAAGAGATTTTGTGCCAGACTTTGTGTCTCTGTCACTCAGACTCATTTGGGCTGGGCCATCCTGGATCCATGTTCCAGGTGCTTCCACAGTTTGCCTCGTCTGGGTGACCAGTGAACTGTGGCTTCAATGTTGGGTACTCATCCCCAGGAACCCCAATACTGCTTTCAGGGGACCAGGAGGGATCCAATGTCTGGGTTCTGGAGAGGAAAGTCCCTGGACCTGATGATCTCCATTCACTGGCATATCTGTCAAGTGCTGGGTGTCCATGTTTCCTGACTGTCAGACCTGGGAAACAGCTCTGGGGGTACCAGATCTATTGACCCCAACATGTCCCAAGAATCCTGAAGATGCTTGAAGGGGATTAAATGAGATCAGATATCCGGCTGCAAGAACATAGGTTCCCTAGACCTGGGGGTCTTCAGTTGCTGGCATCAGCATAAAGTGTAGAGCCCCCATGGTTCATTACTCTTAGACCTGGCAGACAGCCATGGGGGGACTGGGTGCAATTGAGCCTAACTGTTCCAGGAATACTGAATCTCCCTTCAGGGGAGAACGGCCATCTGATGTCTGGCTGTTTGAGTGGGTGTTCCTGGACCTGGGGATGCTCACTGGTAGGGATGGGCAGAAAGTGCAGGAGCTCTGAGCTTTGACTCTCAAACATTAGAGATGACCATGGTGGGGCTGGGTCCAATAGGCCTCAACTCACAGGATGTCCCCTGTAATCAGGGAAAATTCAAGGTTGATGCTCTGGATCCAGCTTCCTATCCCCTCACCAGTTTCAGAGTTTCAGATCCTCTGCCCCTCTAATACAGGGCACACTGGTCACCGCCATCTTGGAAACCTCCCACACTTTGAATAATTCCAACAGGAAATGAAGACTGCAAGTCAAGTTCCTGAAGCAGATGAAGATTTCCCCAGCAAATCTATCTTCTAGATCCTCATGTGAGATATAAAAGATACATTTACAAGATTCATCAATGCCACAAGTCTCTCACATACCAAGGGGAGAGATCACAAATACAGAAAACATCAAGGAAATGTCACCAATCAGGACTTTGTTTGCAGTTCTTAGATGAACAGCTATGTTGAGCTAGTTCAACCTTAGAATAAGGCTGTTTTGCCTCTAGTCAGGTTGGCTCAATAAAGAAAGAGGAGTTCATTGCAGCTACCCAAGACTGCTATCTTTCTCAGAACTGTGACATCAATATAGAGAATTCTGTTTGTAAATTTTTTTTTTAATTTCATGTTCATTGATGTATTGTAAAAGTGATGGACCCTAGGCAGTTGTAAGATGCCATGTGGTTGTTGGGATAAAACCCAGGTCATCTGGAAGACCAGTCACTGCTTCAAATCACTGAGCACTCCAACCCTGAGAAAGCCACATTGTTAAGCTTTCCATGTCTTTCAGATATATGCACGTTTTATGTTCAAATGTCTGTGTACCCTGCTTGCAATGGCCAAAGTGGGCACCAGATCCCATGGAAACGCATTTACAGGGAACTTGCTGGCTAGCAAGTGATATCTGAAATGGAACTTGTCTTCTGTAACAACACCCAGTGCTGTTAACTTCCATGCTATCTCCAGCCATTTATTTAACTTTTTCTACAGATGTTAATTAAAATATATTAAACCATTTACACTTTCCTTCTGCTTTCTCCATGCCTTTCTGAATTTCCTCCTTCCAATGTCTTAAAAAATAATGTGAATATATATGGACCTGTATATATATAAAACCTACTAAGTCTATTCCTATTGGTTGTGTAGATAAGGTTTCTGTGCTGAATCCTTTGTATAGGATATATAATTCAGGAGTGCATCCCTGCCTGAGGCTAATCCCCCATCTTGGAGAGAGTTCTAGTCTTCAATGTCCACAGGAGTCTAACCCTGAAGTGACCTAAACTGTCTTGGACAGGAAACATTAGAAAGGACAGGGTGACAAATTCCTTAGATAACACATGGTGCTGGGATGGCCCTGATGTTCTGGAGCTGTGGGGAGGAGTATGGACATTGGTCTTAGCCAATCAGTCTCATTTGTTCTGTGGATCTCCCATTATACCATTCACCTGGGATATTTCCTTGGATTACTTTGTCATCTTAAACTTGCTGCATTGTATTTCTGAATGCCATGACTACAGGCCTGTCTTACCATGCCTGGCTTGGATGGTTTCAACCTCAGTGATTTACTAGAATTTTGGGATGAGTGTAATGAGTTGTTACAGTTAACTATATTGAGAATCTCCTTATGTCTGTGAGGCTGCTTTTCACTATCTGTTGAATTAAGAACAGAACTCCAATCTACTTTGATGTGTCAGAAAATCTCAATGTTAAAGAAAAAAACAATAATTTTCTTTATAGTTAAAGGAGAGTATTTTAAGCCAAACAACTGCAACTGGGCAATGTTTTTTTTTTCCATTACTGGACTTAGGACCAGATTTTGTCCTGCCTACCATGACCATTTGCACTCAGTGACTCATTCTCACTAAGCCCACAGAAAAACTTAATTATTGAGGTAGACCATGCCCAACTATACTGCAGGTACTAGGGAGGCAAGGTAAGCAGATCTAGTACGTACACTAAGTTCAAGGTCAGCCTGAAATTTAGAGTGAGACTATTATTTCAAATAAAAAGAGAGAAAACAATGTTTGAAAATGAAAATATATTTAATTAAGCTATTTGTTTATTACAGTTTATTCCCTTTGTATCAGGGCTGTATCCACTTACAATTCTGACCATTTCCAGCCAGCCTCCCAATCTCCCCCATGCACCTTCCCTAGTCCTCATATAGGGGGCGAGGGAAAAATCAAAAACAATGGTTAAAACACAAATTATTAATAAAAACTGGAAACATATTCACATATTTATTCAGTGTGACAAATTTTGATCAGTGATGAATATATAATGTTATGCTGTTTCTTTCTTCCCACAGGGAATATTTGCTAATTGAAGACATGGTAAAGTATTTAATTGCAAGCTTATGCAAACAGATCTCAGGGGGTTCCCAGTTCCCAAGGAATAAGGCCATGGAAGCTACCGTAGAGGAATCCTAAATGTGGGCAAAGAGAAGGGTGGAGAGAGAGAGAGAGAGAGAGAGAGAGAGAGAGAGAGAGAGAGAGAGAGAGAACAAACAGAAAAAGAGAAAGAGAAGAAAAGCATATAGAAGAAAATAAAATATCTGGGTACCTCTGGGAGAGGGTAGTCCCATTCCACTGGACTGAAAATTTAAGGGTGGAGGTGGGGAACGCCAATCTTACCCTTTAGAAGGTAGGGACTGAAGGATCCTGGGAGAACCTGGAAGCCAGAAAACCTTCTGTCAAAAAGGCACCTCAGCAGCTTGTCTTATGTGTGAAGTACAAAATATGGTTAAACGTTCATCCTTTAGATTTAATAGATTTAGAGAGCAGAGATACACAACTAAGTAATCTCTCCAAGCCATACATTAAAATCTTCCTGCCTATAAGTTGCTTTCTCATTCTCAGCTTATTTCTCTCCTACAAGGTATTCAAAGAATGGCATAATGCTATTGACAGAAAATATCTCATCTAGGGGAATAGGTCTTTTCATCAATGACAGTCCAGACCAGATTAGAATTTCAAGGAGTCCATTGATTTATTAGATGTTCACCTAAGGGAGGTATAGGAATGTTTATTCAGAATATCCCTATTCCTGCCAGACAGAGAGGTTGCAGTGATGACAGATGGGGGAGAGATTTAAAATCAATTTGAGACCACCAACTGGCAGCCTACATGGTATTCTGCCTGACATACATATACATCTATCTGAGAAGACAAGGAAAGAGTGAAAGAACTGGAGAGTTGACCTACCATAGCTGAGTAGATACAGAGACTACATTAGGAGGCAGCGTGTGCTTAGGTATAGACCTAGAATTAATTGCTCTCTGGGAATTTTATCCTTTCTTTAACATCCAAATCTACTTCCCTTTCTTTAACACCCAAATCTCCTTCTCCATGTCTCTTAGGTCTCTGTAAATGTCTGATTTCTCCAGCCTTCTATTGACATCTGTTTGAACCTCAGGCTCCCCTGACAACAACCTTCACAGCACCTGCAGTCTTCACCACTTAGGGCTCCTAACAGAATGTTTGTGTACATCAGGGAAGCAGAGTACAGTCCACTTCAGAAAAGTTGGTCTTCATGCCTTCAAATTCTTCTTCACTTTTTACACTAGGTATCATCTCAAGCAGGTGTCCTTGTGGGCTCTCATTGCTGCCTATTTACGACATGTGGGATAAACTCAGTCTGGTGGTTTTGGTCAAGTGGTCATGCACTTTTTAAACACTTGTAGTCTCAATTTCTGTCCTGATAATTTTGGATACTTCCATATTTTTGTGAAGATATTGGATTAGAAACTTCTTTCAGCACCAAGCCTAAGTTACTTTTTATGCTCTCAATATTCTCTTTCTTCTGGGTCATCAGGGATGAGTTAAAGATGAATTTAGGATTAACCTTTCACACCTCAAAAGGCTATTCATGACATGTTTATGGGGCCAAATACATGGCTCAGCACCTAGGAGAACTGGCTGCACACTAGCATTTTCAAACAAATTTTATCCTTCAAATTGCCCTGAATCCCTCAATTATTACATGACAGTATTTTTACAATGTAAAAAGAAGACAATATTTTATTGATGTAATATCTCAACTAATCTAATTTGAGCATCAGGGAAACAGAACTTTAGGAAAGGCTTTTGGTGTTCAAAGCTGGAAATCAGTCCTCAATCATCATATTAAGAAGGCCAAAGGAGTTCCAACAAACTTGTCTCCCACTCTGTACATACCAGTCATTGTCTAAAAGCCCATAATGGCCTTACACACACACCAGAAATGTTTCTTTTTAAGTAAATATCCTTGCTGTTACTTTATCTATAACCTTGATATTACATATTTCCTATAGAATGCAGAACTTTAAGATGAAATGACATATGGATAATTCGGAGGAACATATGGATTCACAGAATCCAATCTTATGTATATATTCATATCACATCAAGCTATGTAGTGAGATGCAGTTGATGGATGATTAGACCACTTCATTACATCTCCAGCATAGTTCAAAACACAAAGCTTTGAGTTAACAAAATGGACACATTCTTACAGTTTCTCTTCAGTATGTTTCATTCATGAAAGTGAAGCCTATAGAAATTTACAAAGGCTTCACCACAGTGAATATATTCATAAGGATTTCTCTTGAGTATGATTTCTTTTATGGCTTTGAAAATTTGTGACATGCAAAGGCTTTACTAGTTATAGTCATATGGTTTATTTCTAGTATGAAAACTTTCATGTCTTTGGATATCATATCAATGTGCAGAGGCTTTACCACACTGATTACATTCTTAGAGGTTCTCTCCAGTATGTGTTCTTTTATGTACTTGAAGACTACTGAATTGTGAAAAGGCTTTACCACCTTGAATACATTGAAAATGTTTCTCTCCAGTATGAATCCTTTCATGCCTCTGGAGGTAGCAGCAAAATGGAAAGGCTTTACCTCATTGATTACCTTCATAGGTTTTCTCCTCAGTATGTGTTCTTTTATGCTTCTTGAGATATCCATGTTGTGAAAAGGCTTTCTCACACTGATTACATTCGTAGGGTTTTGCTCTAGTATGAATCCTTTCATGTCTGTAAAGGTTGCACCAATGTGCCAAGGCTTTACCACATAGATTACATTCATGGGGTTTCTCTCAAGGATGTATTCTTTTATGCCTTTGGAGATGTCCGTGTTGTGAAAAGTCTTTCCCACACTGATTACATTTGTAGGGTTTCACTCTAGTATGTATTATTTTATGCACTTGGAGATTTCCTTTTTGTGAAAAGGCTTTACCACACTGATTACATTCGTAGGATTTCTCTCCACTATGTGTTCTTTTATGTAGTTTGAGATTACTGTTATCTGAAAACGCTTTCCCACAGTGATTACATTCATAGGGTTTCTCTCCAGTATGTGTTCTTTTATGTACTTGGAGATGTCGGTGTTGTGAAAAGGCTTTACCACACTGATTACATTCATAGTGTTTCTCTCCAGTATGTATTCTTTCATGCTTTTGTAGACTACTGAGGTGTGAAAAAGCTTTCCCACACTGATTACATTCGTAGGGTTTCTCTCCAGTATGTATTCTTTTATGTAGTTTGAGAGTACAGGTTTCTGAAAAGGCTTTACCACATTGATTGCATTTGTAGGGTTTCTCTCCAGTATGTGTTCTTTTATGTACTTGGAGATTTCTGTGTTGTGAAAAGGCTTTATCACACTGATGACATTCATAGGGTTTCTCTCCAGTATGTGTTCTTTTATGTAGTTTGAGAGTACCAGTTTCTGAAAAGGCTTTCCCACACTGATTACATTCATAGGGTTTCTCTCCAGTATGTGTTCTTTTATGCCTCTGGAGATGTCCGTGTCATGAAAAGGCTTTCCCACAATGATTACATTTGTAGGGTTTCTCTCCAGTATGTGTTCTTTTATGCAGTTGGAGACTACTGGGTTAGGAAAAGGCTTTACCACACTGTTTACATTCGTAGGGTTTCTCATAAATATGTATTCTTTTCTTTCTGCAAAGATAATTCAGATATGTGTAAGCTTTCCCATATTCATTACTCTGATGAATCTTTTTTTAAATGATTTATTTACTTATTAGTTATACTGTGTTTTTCCTGCATGTTAGATGAGGACACAGGATCTTATTATAGATGGTTATAAGCCATCATGTGGTTGCCTGTGAAATGAACTCAGGACCCTTGGAAGAACAGCCAGTGCTCTTAACCTCTGAGCTATCTCTCCAGCCACTGATGAATAATTATGTCAGTGAAAATTATGTTTGCAATTTGGTTTAATCTTAAAATGAAGTTACATCTTAACCTCTTATCACTTTCTTTACAGTCATAGTTTCCCCTTGATTGTGGGTTTCTCTACCTTACAAGATACCTTTGATGGTAAGAAACTTCATTACCTGGCTCACTGACAGCATCACTTTTTTCTATGTCTTTTTTCACATATTTAAAAAGACCTAGAAAGAGTCAGCTTTTCCACAGGGACTGCACTCATAAATTTTCCTATAGTTGTAATTACAGTGCATTCATAAAGGGAACCAAAATAAACACAACAATTTCCCCAGGGCCAGTAATCATAGGGATTTTCTGTAATGTGATTTCTTTGGCTATATTTCCATTGAGCTTGGAAATCTAATTAAGTATATTAGTTTAATTTTTAACAGTCCTCGTTTTGAGTAGACTTTCTGAAGGTGATAGGAGTTCATAATTCATTCGTTATTAATCATGAATGGATGAATGAACACATGAACAAATATAAATTTATAGTGTTGTCACTATCATGCTTTCTATTGTACACATGTACAGGATAGTTTAGAATGCAATAGTCTATGATGATATGCATCTGGAAAAACCCAACCAGGAAAAGTGGGCATTGCTGGATCCTTCCCAAAAGCATCTCTACACAGATGTAATGATGGAGATCTACAAGATCATTACTTCTATTAAGGAGACAATAAATATTCTTTAACAATTCTCTGCAGAGTGGAGGGAATTTCATGAAAGAAGTGGAAGATAGCAAGGGGAGGACAGAAGCTCCACAGGGAGAACAATTGAATCAACATATTTGGGCACAGTGGTCTTTTCTAAGACTAATACTCCAACCAAGGATAATTTACAAATATAACCTATAACCCCTGCTCAGATATAGCCCATGACAGCTCAGTGTCCAAGTGAAATTCCCTATTAATAGGAAGAGGAACTGTCTCTGATATGATCTCAGTAGCTAGCTCTTTGACTAACCCTTGCTGTGGGTGCAACAGCCTTGGCAGGCCACAAAGGAGGACTATATAGCCTGTCCTGAAGCATCCTGGGAAGCTAGGGTCAGACTGAAGGGGAGGAAGGACTCAAATATCAGTAAACTTGAGGAGGGGCTTGAGAAGATATGAGAAAGGGAGGGAGAATTGGGAGGTAATGGGGTGCAGCTGGGATACAATATGAATAAACTGTAATTAATATTAAAATATAAATAAAAAAGGAAGAACAACAAATGAAACATTTCCACATACACACAGTTTTAGTTTTTGTTCTTCAAAGACATGTGCCATGGGGATTATGGTTCATCCACAACAGTATTCTTGACCCTCATAATTTCCATCTGATTAAACTTCGAAACCTTACTTCAAGTATTTGAATAACATAACTATTGCTATGGAATATTTGCTCATGAGTGAGAACACATGCTAAAGAGGCTGTGGAGAAAGGAGAACTCTCTTACATAGCTGGTAGGAATGTAAACATGTACAACCTCTTTGGACATCATTCTAGCATTTTCCCAGAAAATTAGCAATGGTGCTACCTCAAGATCCAGCTTTCCTGGGTACATATTTGAAAGATGCTCAACCATATAACAAGGACATTTTGTTCAACTATATTCATTCCAGCTTTATTCATAACAGCAAGTTTCTTGAAATACCCTGGTCGTCCATCAGCAGAGGAATTGAAGAAGAAATTGTGGTACATTTGCACAATGGAATATTACTCAGCCATTAAAAATGAGAACATCGTGAAATTTTCAGGCAAATGGAGGGCACAAGAAAAGATGATCCTAAATGAGGTAACCCAGAAGCAGAAAGACACACATGGCATATACTTACTTATAAGTGGATATTAGACATATGATATAGGATAAACATACTAAAACACAGATTCCTAAAGAAGGTAAACAACAACAAGGACCCTAAGGAAGGGTCTTGATCCTCATTCAGAAGAGCAAACAGGACAGACATAGGAAATAGGAGAAGACAAGGAACAGAACAGGAGCTCTCCATAGGGGCCTCTGAAAGACTCTAGTCAGCAGGGTATCAAAGCAGATGCTGAGACTAATTGCCAAATTTTGGGCAGAGTGCAGGGAATCTTATGAAACAAGGCAGAGAGAGAAAGACCTGGAGGTGACAGGAGCTCCACAAGGAGATCAACACAGCCAAAAAATCATGGCCCAGGGGGCCGACAGAGACTGATGAATCAACCAAGAACTCTGCATGGAGAGGACCTGGGCCCCAGTTATTTTTTTGTGGGTATTTAGTATGTCTTTTCTGTTGCTGTGAGGAGAAACAGTATCTAAGGCAACTTTTACAATAAAGTTTCCCTTGGCTTATGGCTCCAGAGGGATATGGGATCACTATGAATGTCGTGTGACAGCAAGTTTCTGATCTGGCAGCTGAAGAACTCACATCTTCATCTTGAGGCATGAAGCAGAGAAGGAAACTGGAAATGCTGTGGGGATGTAAACTCTCAAAGCCCACCTCATATTACTTCAGCAGGACAGCATTTCTGAATTCTTCCCAAATGGCATCACCAACTGAGAAGGATTACTCTCTCTGACATCAAGCCTACATGCCTGCTTCCCGTTACACGAGCCAATTCATGAGGAAGAAAAACTCTTTAAGTCAACCTTTAGAGGCATCAGAATCTGGGTTGCAGAAAGGAATGCATAGGCAGTATCCTAGCAACTGAATCTCTAGTGGGCAGGAAAAGAATGTAGTGAAGCTCGTTCCTTTTCCCAGGTGGCTGGACTTGTCTGCACCTGGCTGGCTTTCCTTCAGGCTTGTGCTTTAACTTTAAACCAATGCCCAAAATTCTTTGGTGTCTCAAGGTCACATGTTTAGTAAAAATCAGGTGATACCCAGAGAGCTCATTGACAGCAGGAAGTTTATGGATGCCTCCATTTTCTTCTATGCAACAATAACCAAGAAGTCACATGGCATTTACCTTTTCATGAAATCGTTAGTAAAGAACATGGCAAATTCATGGTTGCCTCCATGGTGGTAAGGTTACTAGCCAAAAGATGATCAAACCACATGATTCCATTGTGCTCAAGGTCAATGGGGTGGTTTGAAAAAGAATGGCCCACACATGTTCATGTATTTGAATGTTTGACAAATTGGCAGTGCCAAGGTTGAGTAGTGGGGACTCATTGGAGTTGGTGTGGCCTTGTTGGAGGAAGTGTGTCACTGGGAAGGTGGGATTTGACTTCTCATATGCTCAAGCAGGCCTAGGATGACTCTGCAACTGACTGATCAAGATCTAGAACTGTCAGCTCCTTCTCCAGCCCCATGTCTGCCTGCCCACTGCCATGTTTCCCTCCATGGTAATCATGGACTAAACCTTTGCAAATGCAGCAAGCTCCTATTCAATCTTTTTCCTTTCTATGTGCTTCCAAGATCACTGCATGTTTTCATAGCAACAAAACCATAAGAAGAGTTAGCTCACCTTCAATGGATGGTGAGCTCAACACTCATTAGTCACAAGACACTGTGGGATACATGGTTTAGATGAGTCTAGTCAGACTCCCTTTTCTTTATAAAAGCATGTTAGTTTGGCATGGATACAGGAGGAGAAGTTTTCTATGGCTGGGGTAATTAGGCAAGGAAAAAAGGAAAGAATTCTGTTGTCTCAATCAGAAACTGTGGAGTCCATATATCTTAGCACAGGAACTGCAACTGTGGAAGCAAAGCCTTGTCATCCAGGGAGTGTTCCTTCTCAGTCCCGAGACACAAGAGGTTGCTTGACCCCACTGTATTGTGGTTGACTGTGACGGGGCTGAGTTCAGATGGAACTGGGAACTTTTCTATGAGCTGGGATTTAATACTTTGGGAAACACACTTTCTGAAATAGTTTATCATCAGTAAAATATTGGCAGTTGTGTGTGTGTGTGTGTGTGTCACTTTTGCTCAGAAAAGCATTGCCTTATGGCATTGAAGACAGTCAAAATTAACCACCCCAAGAGACTGTAAATAACTGCAGAGCTGACCTAAATATTCCTATCTTCTTCTGTGGTTACTGGTAGGGAGGGAAACTACAGATAATGACACACACACAGAGGATAGAGACTTGAACCAGAGTTTGAAGCCTGGATTGAAACCTAAGTTGGGAGCCTTGCAGTGTTCAATCTCTCCCAGGTCAGGGTAGAGCAGGTGAGATGAAGGAAGCCTGTCACACAGCAAGAGAGGAGTTGGCTGCCCTGTGCTAATAGGAAATGATTTTTCTCTTCAGTTTATCTGTTTCTACTTTCTTTTTCTCTAGAGCTATCTCTACCTAAATGGCTCACCCATGTTGGCTTACATTTTGCTCAGTGTCTTTTTATGAGATTTCTTGCACCCAAATAATATATCAAACACATGTCTCAACCCTGAGATTACCCAATTACCAAAACAGTACTTTTTGGTTATCTATAGCATTTCTTAATTTTGGTGTATGTACAGGTGGTTCCTGTTGCCCTGGTAATTTCCTTGGACCACAGTCACTGTAATATCTAGAGACCTGCACCCCAGGGGTTCTTTTACTCAACTGGAGAATTGTCAAGGTACAAGGCCATTACAGAAGCTGGTGGGAGGCATTTATCTTTAGAGGATAATTCAGGTGGTTCCTTAACTGACTTACCTTCTGAGACTAAAATATGAATTGCTACAAATAATTGCCCAGACAAGACTACCTTTTCTCTTCATCAGGAGGATGTGCTTGTATAAAGGGAACTTTCCTAGTGAGAAGAACAGTTTCTCAATAGCAAATGCACTTAGTTTTATCCTAAAGAATGTGGTGACTGAATTTTTTTCTCCAAAATGTGTGGTCAGAGCTCAGAATATCCTTCACAATGTGAGTATGAAAGGATCTGGTGCATATAGAAAGGGGAGGAAGGGGAAGGAAGACATTGCTCCAGGGAAAGAAAGGTCACTGATCCTGGTCATCAAACACCTAGAAAACAGTCATGTTCCTGGGAAGGAAGTAGATTATGCTGAATGGAGGACATGTTGAGATTTGAATTCCATATGTTAAATACAACTTTTACACTCTTTGAGAGAAAAGACTTAAGGTTGACATTTCTTTTTATATTTTTTTTAATTTTTATATTCATTTTAATTCCCAATCACAGTCCTCTGTTTCCTCTCCTTCCTGTGCCTCACCCTATTTGTCCCTCCCCTTGTCCTCAAAAAAGGGAGCCCTTTTCCACCTACGACACATCAATTCATATCAAGACTGAACTCCTCATCCTCAGGCCAGGCAAAGCAGCCTGGTAAAGATGAAGTAGTGAAAATCAGGCAACACAGTCTATGTCATAGACAGCACTTATTTCTTACAAGCATCTGTGTGGCTGCATCTGTAGAAACCAGAGATTAACTGGAGAAGCATAGTAGGCTATTCTGATCTGCCTCATGACTGGAGAAAACTCTAGAGAGGGATGCCTCTCTATCTGGAAAAAAAGAATCTCAGTTCCTGGAAAGTCAGTAACCCATTTCTTGGCATATCTGTGTTTTTCAATTGTTGCTGTGTTAGCTTGTGGTTTTCCTACTGAGATGATTAAGATGGCTAATACATTGGTTTTAAATTGTTAAAAATTCTTATACCTTGTCTGTGTATGCTCCTTGGCTTTAGATATCAATGTTATATAGCTTAGCATGATGTGAGGGTGTATCAACTGGGGGTTCCCCAGATGACAATCACTTGTGGCTATGTTTGTGGTTGAATACAGGTGTTGTGAATGCAGTGGTAAACTCCAGGCCCTGATGGTCGAAATTTATCTCAACATGTGGTGTGAGCTGGTTAAGAAAACATACATAGAAGTAGACAGTGACCTTGTAAAAGAACATAGCAAGAAACAGTGTTCCATCATAATTCATGCCTTCATTTCATAGCCTGTGTTTCTTTTCTGAGCTCCCTCAATGTTTGGGGCCTGCTAGCATCAGCCAAAGAAGCCAACTTATCACCTGAGTCATTTCCATTTAGTGGAGTTAATGACAGCAACAGAGAAGAAAGGAAGAACAAAATTTGTACCATCAAATTATGCTTGTCATTGTCAGAAAATCTGAATATTGTTGTTTTTATCAATACACAATATATAAGAAATCTAGATATAAAAAGCCACTTTATGCTTAACAAGGAGCTTAATATTGCATTCCAGGTAGTACTGAGAGAAGATAGTGGTGAGAGAAATAGAGGTCGTGGAGGTCAAGGTAAGGAGGATTCAGTGGAAAATAGACTCTGTAAATATTTGGCTAGAGAGGTTACATGATGATTTGAATGATGATGGCCCAATATGCTTATGTAATTGAAGGTTTGTTGCTCAGCTAATGGAACTGACTGAGGAAAATTAAGAGATAATAGCATCATTGGATGGGGTGTGTCACACTCTGATTTCTAAGTGTGGCCCCATTTCAAAAAGAACACGGTGAGAGGGACCACTTGGTGAAAGAGCTGTCACCACATACTCTTCTATTTTTTTGAGTTATGGGGCCACTTGAGGACACTGTGCTGGTGGAGTTCATGGAGATGTGTTCATGTGTGAATGTGTATGTGTGTGTGTGAGAAACAGAGAGAGAACAAGCAACCAAAGTGCCTACAACTGTGTTGAGCTCCTAGGATGATGTATGTGTTACAGGTATCTAAGTGCCCCCTGTCTGTGTGTGAATCCCTCAGTCAGGAGAACAGGGTGGCTGTGTCCATGGAAGATAGGATTCAGCATTATCTTTTGTGAAGTCCTGAGGGAGTTTTCCTAAACAATGAGCCATCCCATTAGCCCTAAAAAAGCCACTTTTTAAAGCTTTGTATGTCTTTCATTTATTTGGATGTTTTGCATTCATGTGTCCCTGTGTCATACTTGGAAAGGCCAAGGAGAACATCAGATCCTTTTGGGATGCATTTACAGGTTATGCTTATCTAGCTTGTGATTCCTGAAATGGAACCTGTCTTCTATAACAACACCCAGTGCTAGTAACCCCCATGCCCTCTATAGCCAATTTTTATTTAAAGTTAATTTTACAGATAATAATTAAAATATATCATTTCCCCTCTTCTTGTCCTTTCTCCATCCTATTCCAAATTCTTTCCTTTCAATGTCTTAAAAAAGAATATGTGAATAAGTATGGACCGATATACATAAAAAAAAAACTTACTGAGTCCATTTATATGGCTTGTGTGGGTAAGGGTTTGTGTGATTAACCCTTTATATAGGATATATAAATATGGAACTCATCACTGCCTGAGACAAATACTCCCACTTCCAAGAGTGTTCTAATCTTCAATGCCCAAAATGAGTCTGACTCTGAAGTGACCTGGGCTGTCTTGGACAGGAAACATTAGCAAGCAAGGGGTGGCATATTCCTTAGGTAACACACAGTGCTGGAATGGCCTGGAAGTTCTCGGGCTTATCCAATGGACATTGCTCTTATCCAATCAGTCTCCCTTTGGAATGTGGACCTCCCATTATACCATTGACCTTGGATATTTGCTTGGATGACATTGAAATCTTCAAGTTTCTGCCTCCTCTTTCTGAACACCCTGACTACAGGCCTGTGTTACCATGCCTGGCTTAGGCGGTTTTAACCTCCGTGATTTAATAGAATGTTGGGATGAGTGTAACACATAGATACACTTAACTATATTGAGAACTTATTTATGTCTGTGAGGATGGTTTTCACTATCTGTTGCATAA